>NC_135774.1:4793494-5050096 GCF_028453695.1 Augochlora pura | reverse complement strand
GTCGATTTCGTGAGGCAACTTCAGACCAGGAAGTTATGTTCCCGTGGGAATTCTTCGCTGAACTCGAATTAAAGCTCGCGAAAATCACTTGGCTCGAGTGAAAATTTTTAGGTCATAGCAAAAATTCAGATTAGAATTACACTGGATCGAACACAGATTCCAATTTTTTGGAACACATTTAGATCAATTTTAAGTTGTGTCCCCATGGAAAATTTTGACAACACCAGGGCTTAAATCAATCCTGAAAAAGTGCACTTTAACCCTTCTTTGCATGATGATGGAAATTTCAATCATAACATTTAGTGAAGAAAAAAAGGTACTCAAAAACTGTAAACTTTAAATTTGTTGTTGCTGGCAACTTTATAAATGACTATTGCGTACAACAAAACGCAGTTGTCAAAAAATAGCAAACGTCACTGTCAATTAACAAGCCTAGAACTTGTCATTCCACTGTTTGTGTAAAATTCCCAAATGTAAAGGCTATTCCACAATTTCGTGTAATAAATGTGGAGTTAATTTGTGCTTGAATAAAAATAATAATTGTTTTTTAAATTATCATTTAGAATAAAGGAGAATAAGTAAACAATATCTTTTGATTTATTTAGTACTGAGCTATATATGTAACAATGCATAATGATGTAAATTTCCATCATACTGTTTTTTAAATAATTCAAATTCTTATTTATACTAGGATTTTTTAAAATATTTTTCCTTTAATCTAGAGCATTAATTACATCAACCTGATTTATTTTAAAAAAATAGGAAAAATCATGCAAAGAAGGGTTAAAGTTGCCTTTAAATCATGTTATTTTAGCTTAAAAAGTCTAATAAATTAAGTTGATCTCGTTGCATGGTTCACTCTGTATGATTTCAATTAATATTCAGCGAAATGTTATATTATGACAAGAACAATTGAATTTTCATGTTACCAACTTTGTGAAAAACTTTAAATAATTTTAGATTACTTAGTAAATAAACGTAATGACCAAGCATGGTTTAACCAATTGTTGAAACCTGAAAAATTAGTCAACAAACACACTTTGATTATCTCGTTATTCCAACAATGCCGGATGTTTTCAAGATCCTGACCAAACTCAGCTTAATCGTTTCCAGATCCGAAGCAAACATCGGTTACCTATGTGTTCCGATTGCATCACAGTTCTATTTTTCCTTTTTGGGATGGTAACAGAGATAAAGTCTCATGTAGTATCACTGTTGGGCTATCGATGGAACAAACCAGTTCCCTTTGATTGTTTTATTAAAACGAATTGGAAATTGCTTCACCGAACGTCCGGTCGTATTTGAAGAGACTGGGATTTACGAAAAATAAAGGATAACGAAGAAAAAGTGAAATGACGACGATTTCCAGCTCTTATTACTTCTCCGACTGAATTTTAATACCTCTGCAACTGTGGACGCGTAGTTAATGGGTTTGAAATCGATGCTTTATATAATAATTGAAATCAAGTGTCTACTGGATGCTGGAATATTGTGTGGTAAGATAACAGTGTTAATGACAAATGATTCGAATCCACGAATTGTTAAGCACATAATCCAATTAAATTGGTTTACGGTTTAAATTACATTAAGGTGGTTCAGTGGTATCCTAACTGGTTTACTGTACCACCCTAATACAGACTCGGGCATATTTCATTCGAGTAATAAATACAATTTGATTCGCAGAAATTATTCGAAATATTATTCGCATAACATTTTATTCGAGGAATTTACTCGAATAATACCAAACTCTCCTCTAACATTATGTTCTACTTCTATTTCATTTTGACATAAAAGTTTAATGTTCCATGTTTTTCACTTTCTATTGATTTTAGAGGTTTTGTTTTTTTTTGTGAACATATTAAAAACAAGTTCGAGGAGCATTCATACAATTGCAGAAATTATGGAACAGAAAAAGTGGTAAAATTGATTTGTGAAAATCAACATACTTTTCGAATTTGTAGTACTTTTTTCAATTACGTAAATAAATGATAAGTTTTTCCTAAACGATAATTTTCGTTGAAGGCATCAAGTTTAGTATGGAACATTTCTTTTACTAACTAATTCTTTATATTAAAGTTCGACGGGAAAGAAAAAGAAAAGAAAAAATATACGTACGTACATATGCAATACAATATTCTTATAGTATAGACAGTGTGTTCTCATTAAACTGCGTATATCATTTCCGTGAATTGTTTTATGAAAATTTGGTGCAGGAGAAAATTTCTTACATCTCTGAGCTAATTTTTTTAAATACATGAAGATCGGCAGTATATTGAAATATGAGGTTTTCTTTAGTTTTTCTACTAACAGATTTTGTGTTTCACAGATTTAACCATTGATTAAATCTCGTTTCTATCCATATTTACAACTGAACGTTTTTCGGCCCAAACTGATGAAAGTACAGTGTCTGCTTGGATTTTGTGTCTGCAGTTTTCAAGCGGTATTCAATACGTACTGCAGTGAAGTCTCGGCAATCGAAAAATCGAGTTATTGGCGATAGTGACAGCGATAGTAACGGCGATGTCTCGCACGTTGATTTTTTCCCCGAATATGCGGCGATACCGTGTTGCGATTCATTTTGTTCACAATTTCTGAAGTTCATTAAGCTCTGGAAGATACAAAGAATGTTGCACAATTTTGTCAATTGTTCAAAAAAAACTAACAAAGAACAATGTGTTTTGAAAACATCGAATTCGATTAGACTCGGATCAGTTTTTTCGAAAGTTATTTTCCGAAAGTCTTATTTAAATTTGTAGAATAATAAAGAAACTCATAACATTAAACGTAGAAAATAAAACTTTAACGTACCCCGCATCTATTTTTGGAAATTCTAAACTAGACGAAAATCGTCGTTCAAACTACAAAACTTTGAAATTAAATTATGTTTTGATTTTTAATTGAAATCAAGAATTTATTGAGAAGTTAGTGTTGTCAAAAAGTTCTCAATTCTGTAACTAATGAAGTGCATAACTTTAGTAATAGTCCATACTAAGTTTTAGTTATCGAGTAGTTAATGTTAATTTGTTCACTGCTAATTCCATTATTTTTCAATCACGAATATGTAAGAGCAAAATATGTAGTATTATAGAATTAGAACAAACATTCTATATGAACTCCTAAGAAACTATCTTGAAACATTTTTTGAAGTTAAAATCACAGGCTTAATTATTAGTGTTCGTAAACTGTACGTTGTCATGTTTTGGCGAAAGTTTAATAGTGTCCTGAGTTGGTTCGAAATTTGATTATATCACTTCAAACTACTCTCCTCTACAATATCTTGATGGGAACTTTAAACTACATAACCTCGAATTATTCTTATGCTAGTTCATTGATTTACACACGATTGCTTACACTTACCAAAGACAACACAATTATTGTGTCCCAATAAAAATAAATTCAGTTATGCCAAATTTCTATTATGTTAGAACGTAAAGTAACTTCTTTATTAAAAAGACTTCAAATGACTGTTGGTATAAATTTGTAAAATTGTATTTACACGTAAGATTAGAAAATTTTAATAAAATTTGAATGTATGTACTTTTTTTACTAATAATTATCAATGTTATTGCATTACTTTGTATTCATTTAACCACATCGACAGATATGTGACAGTTACGTCAAAGTTTTCCTGGGCTGACTGAAATTTGATTGCAAAATATATTCATTGTAGTTTAAATACTTTAGTAGTGATTGCAAGAGCAACAAAACCGTTTATTTTATTGAATAATAATAACATGAATAATATAAAGATTGGTTGTGTGAGAAGTCGTTTCTTGTTCTCTAAATTTTACAATGATATTTATTATATTTAGTCATATCATTTTGCTTTCTAAAATATAAAAGTATGTAATCATAATTTATTTTTTTAAATATTGTAGTCAACTGATTGTTGATTAATAAAAGTATCTCATGTAAAGTATAGAATAAAAGTATACAGGTATGAACGTATATACAATATGCCCGTCGAAGCGAAAGGGTTAATGACTTTGCAGAACGCATATGTATATGGGTTTATGGCGATCAAAGGGTTAATGGATACAGCTTTATATGTAATTCAATGGGAGCGTTTGAACGGCGATTATCGTTATACAAAATCGTGATTCGCATATCGTCAAGTTTGTGTCAAAATCCGTATGTCACCTACATGACCCTCTCACTTCTCCCACTTTCCCCGTCAAATTATCTATTGAAGGATTAAGAGGTCGACGTATCCCCTCTTTATTACACTATCTTATTTCCAATTGTTCGTTAGCCGTCACGAATCCAAAGAAGAAGCAAGCGATGGACCGATCAGCGATTCACAAAATGCAAAGCGTAATTCTGTATCGCTCGAGAACCGCTGTCTGAACGCTCCCATTGAATGTACGGTTGGTATCCAACAATTGCGAATCGCGATTCGGGAATCGGCATGTGAAAGAGGTCTAACGATGCGAGAACATCACGGTTCCTTTTGTCGATTAGATTTGTTACAGCGCAGAGAAAAAGAAAAAGAATGCCGAATCCGCTACATAGGTACAATAAAGAAACCTTTTCTTTTTACGGAGACTTTTCTTTTCCTCTCGAGAACGAGATCCAACAGCCGCATTGAATCGATACTCACGAAACGTCTCGCCGGACGGTAGGAGTGTGAAGAACGAAATGGACCCTCTTGACAGCGTATGCACAGCTTGATCGATGTTCGCCACTTTCCAGAAAATGGCAACACCACTGTGGTCGACTTAATGGAGGTAATGGCGCGAGGGTAAGGACCCCGAAAGAAATATATCCGCTCGTCCATGGGCGAGGTAAAAGGTAACATGCAAGGAACAAGGGCGTCCCGCAGTGACCACGTGACCATGACCTTTCGACTCTTCGATCTTGTACCCGCAATGAACTAAAAATCTATTGGCATGCGCAATCTCGATAAGCTTTATAGTTATCATTTCACTTTAGTTTTGTGAAAACTCTGTAACAATTGTAAGCAATATAAACTGTTTTTAGCTCTTCTACCACATTTTTCTAGTGTACAGAGTGTTTCACGTAAAACGGGTAATATAATTTTAGATGTTCTGCTAAATGATGATGAACGGGTAATCTATCTTCTTAGATGTTAAGTTTGCTAATACTTACTTTTAAGTCATTAATTAATTAAAAAAGTTTGAAGCCCAATGCTATTTGATAGTTATATTGCTGTGGTGAATGTATAGGGTAAAGCTGTTTCATTGTTATTAACAATTTATATCAATTTTAATAAGCGAATTCAATTAATTTCTAAAAAGAAATAGATATCAATAAATTCGAATTACCTATAATAATTCATTGATTTTCATGAACCTTGATCTCGAATTCCTTTATTTATTATTCACACTTGTTTACACGTCAAAGTAAACAACATAACCTAAACTCGTTAGTTACACAATACCTTGACTTATTGTTACATAGTATCTACCTTTCATTGGTAAATATCACATCTCGTTTCTCTTGCTCGTTTCTTGAATTCTCCGTCGTATAAACTCTAACTCTTCCTTCATTCTATCTCTTAACATAACATTTATGGCTAGTTTACAACCACGGTGAATATAAAAAATATATGGAATATTTTCTTCTAGGCTACGTACCCTACAATATTGATACTCTCCAGACTCCCATATCTTACTACTACATTGTCACATCTGAGCCACAATGCTCCTTTATATATCTGTTAATACTATTCTAAAGTTGTACTGACCTTCTTCTTTCTATAATTAATATAATAACTCGAATTGCTTAATCCTTCTGCACGATCTCTTTTTCAATATATTTGCTATGATTCTGAATTTTTATCTCGTCATTGATAGCTTTTGAATCCAATACTATTTTCATTCATGCTATACGTACGCCGAAAGAATTGTTTGAACAGTTATATTCCTAATCCCAATTAAATATTTTATATGAAGGCAACAGATGTTTTTATACTGTAAACTGTAAACTTTGTCTTCGTCTTCAATCTCTCTAAAGCGATAATTACAAGGTGTAAAAGTCGATGACTTAGAAAAACAATATATTTTGCTCATGCAGTGTATATGAAATAATTGTTGAACTCTAAAGTTATGCAATGTATATAATGTGTGAATGTATTGTTGTTTATGTGTACAATCGGTATTATAGTAGTGCTCTCCAGATATGGTCCTTAAGTACAATGTCTTAACCCTTTCACTACGGCAGTGTCGTCCGCCGAAGAACTGTCATTGAACGAAAGCTCGCGCCAGAAATATGCACATTGCTGAATAAAACTACTGTGCCGAATAAAACCATCATTGCTTTAATGTAACAATTATGTTTTCATTTTTAATATGAAAGGACCTAAAAAATTATAACCCTAAAAAATTACAAAATTTTTTTGTATACACAGAATTTGGATGCCGCATATATGCGGCGCTCGGCGCAAAAGGGTTAAAATTACAACTTTCTTACGTTCTAAACATACGCCTTACATTACGATACTTTTATTTTAGATAGTATGTATTTCCCCGAGTTTACATACATGACTGTAATTTTAAAACATTGTTTTTAAGGGCTATACTTGGAGTCCTGACATCAAAGAGAGCAAGCGGAGCCCGCCGTCGTGACAGCAACGCTTTTATTACCGAAGGTGTAACGGAAATCGGGTAACGGTTTTCGCCTTTTTGCAAAGACAGTGTTGTTCTGAGAGTCAAAGAGCGGAGCATGTTGAGAGCTATCGTGTAGTCGTTACTTTAGTTGTATTCTTAGTTCGTAGTATTTCTTGTTAATCATTCCATAGTCTATGGTTTTCTAGTTTAAATAAATTTATTATTCAAACATTATTATGTAGGGATTAGTCTTTGGAAATCCCATGAGATTCCGTTGCAATATAATAAATGGGCAACAGCTAACGTTGATTAACAAGAACAGTAACAGTAATAGTTTATTAACGATAACGTATAGTACTTCCTGTTCGACCGCGAACGTAAATCTGTCCGCGACGAAGATTATTTTTTGTATACCGCGTTAAGAGTTTCAAGACGGTCAGGGAAGACCCTTAGACCCCGGATGCGGCCGCCACGGGACCCCTTTGTTCACAGCTAGCGCGAGTCGGTTCCTAGATGAGCACGAGCGGACCATTAGTCTAAACATTCGGGCGACTTTTCGGCGCCGGATTTTTTCCGGATCCCTCGGACGAGAAAGCGAAAGAAGTAGGTATAAATTCTCGGTCACCCATTACATATAATAAGAGCGTTCCCTCGGAGTGAATCCAGGTCGAACATCGGAACCAAGTTCCACCATCGGACAGACCCAGGAGTGTCTGTCACCCATTACATGTAATAAGAGCGTTCCCTCGGAGTTAATCCAGGTCGAACATCGGAACCGAGTTCCGCCATCGGACAGACCCAGGAGTGTCTGTCACCCATTACATGTAATAAGAGCGTTCCCTCGGAGTGAATCCAGGTCGAACATCGGAACCGAGTTCCGCCATCGGACAGACCCAGGAGTGTCTGTCACCCACTACATATAATAAGAGCGTTCCCTCGGAGTGAATCCAGATCGAACATCGGAACAGAGTTCCGCCATCGGACAGACCCAGGAGTGTCTGTCACCCATTACATACACGATACACACACCAGAAAAGGTAAAACGCACACATCTTCGTCGAGTAAATGTAAAGATTTGTAACCCGGTCATTATTGTCTGTTTCCATTTTATGGGATTTTTTATGCCGCAAGGCTTTTTCCCCAATGAGCCAATAAATTACTCTAAGATTCTCGGCTCAAATTCAGCATTACTCATTAATTAATTTTCCTTACCTCATCCTCACACCTTATAATAAATTGAAATACGGAATCTCTCCATGTTGGCGAGATTTCGACGTAACACTTCCTACAACTTAAACGACAAATCAACAACTACAATATATCCGCGACTATAACTCGCTCATGCGGGTTAGAATGACCGACATGTTATTTTCTTGTCTGTATATTTCATTACGTTTTACCGGATATTTCTCTTAGTATTATATGGGAATATAATCCTGAGAACTATACATGGAGTGGTAATTACTTTCTTTGTTTTTATTCATTGTACATTGATGATGCAAACAACACAACCATGAGAAAGCAATTTTATGGGCACTTTGTTTATTTACTTATTTATTTATTTGTTTATCGTATCGTATCGTCTGCTTGATAGCAATTTATAGACACTGTTACCTGATTTGCGTGACATTGTGTAGTATTCCATAAATTCGTCTTAGTGTTAGTTGTGCCTTGACTGTTATTGTGAATGTAAATTTGAATAACAAAATATTGATTAATTACTTTTAGAAACTGTTCCTCACTTCTCTTGGAAATATTTTTTTGCAGTTAGCACATCTTTGTTGGAAGTGTATACTAATTTCAAATAAAGATTGTGAAAAGACTATGTAAAAATGATAAGATTACCAAAATATATTGGACGGACGTCATTACCTAAATTAGCTCAAAACTTTGTTGTTATTTAAAATAGTATCGTATATTTTTTATGCCATGTTTTCATTTCAGGATGAAAAACTCGATTGAATTTGTTTCAATATTTTCATTGTGTAAATAAGTATATGCAGTTCCGTTTGAAAGAACAATACTGATCTTGAAAATGTTAACAGCATATAAAACGTAATTTAATGTAAAGTACTTTAAAGATTAAGTCATTAAAAATTAACCTTCCTTTTATTTTCAGTATAACGAAGATGTCATGCTATAAAAATGTATAGATGTAGGGGAGACTGGGTTATATTGTTACACGAGGTAGGCGAATACAGTGAGATTATCACGACAACGTGTATTTGTAACTGGATGTGCAAAAAAATTTTGAAGGTCATTACCGTTAGTTAACGGTTTCTTGCGATAGAAAGGATTTGTATGTATATACGCTAAGGTACATGGTCATTAGGGGTAGGCAGGTACCGGACATTTTGGGTTCAGGTCGGGTTCGGGTCGGGTTCCGACAGTTTGTAACAATCGGGTACCCGAAAATTTCGGATACTCGACTTTCGATTAGGAAGTGCCCAGGACGAATCGGTAAGTTATCGATACTTCGTGCACTACTTGACCTGATTCCGAAGTCGGGTGCCAAAATTTTCAAGTACCCACCCACCACTAGTTTTAAGGAGTCCTCTTGCAGAAGTGTTCTGACTAAGGCTGAACTTTTGGGATGACCACTATTGATCTTTGAACCAGTTTTGTGGTCACCAACGTGGTCTCTCCAAATATATGATTCCCTTTTATTTATAATTCTTGTTTTATATTTTTAGGTATTTAGAGTCGCGGATATTACCTTCTTCCAGTTTAAATAAAGTTCCTTTTCAGTTGAATTATAATCAAAATTTACTCTTTTTTCACCTAAAATTAAATTTTAGTTTTCTTGTCAACCTTGATCTAAATTACAACTTTGTCCTCATTTAACAAAATTTTATATTCCATCATAAATTTATGTTTTACAAATAGAAAATAAAATTTTTATTTGTAACTTAAAATATTATGAAAATTTCTTTCACATTTACTTTTGTTTACTTCTTCTAAGTTCAAATTTCATTTTTAAATCAGATTTAGGACAGCTTTAGGACAGTTTTAAGAAATATTTGTAGATTTAGGGTAGTTTTAGGAGACATTTTACGGCAGCTTTACGACAATCTTAGAAAAGATTTAGGATAGATTTAGGACAACTTTAGAGAATATTTGTAGCCTATTTAGGACAGTTTCTAGATACATTTGGAGAGACTTCGAGCATGTTTAGGGAAGTTTTAAGACAGGTTAACAGTTTTAAGGCAATTTTTGTGGTAGTTTTAGACCAGTTTTAAGGCATTTTTAGGGAAGTTTTATGGCAGTTATAGGGCAAAATTGTCTCAAAAGAACCCTAAATCTTCCCTAAAATTGATCTAAAGTTACCTTAAAACTACCCTAATACAAGTTGTATTGAGCGGAAACATTTCGGC
Organism: Augochlora pura; assembly: GCF_028453695.1. NCBI lineage: Eukaryota > Metazoa > Arthropoda > Insecta > Hymenoptera > Halictidae > Augochlora > Augochlora pura. The sequence goes on along the minus strand of NC_135774.1, from coordinate 5,040,153 downwards.
ATATATTGCGCTCGTTACAATCTTTTTGCTCGCTTAATTCGCATTTTCAGGGTTAAAAAATTATTTGTTTCGATGCCATAACGTTTGAAATTACTTAATCCACACTCGCGGTAAACTAAAAAAGTAGTAGCTTCATTCTGATAGCAAAAAACATCGACACATTGGGTTTTCATTTTTTTGACAATGTTGCAGGCGAGCAAAAAATCTGAGAAAAATTGAGTACACGAGCCGTGATAGTACCTTGTCAGGGAATTAATGTAAAAGTTTTACCGATTTTAGTTTTCGAGAAATCTTCAATTTTCCGATTTTTTGGGGGTTTTTCATTTTTGATAATCACAGCTTGCAACTGAAAAATCTGAAAAAATTCTATAACATGCGGCTTAATGTCCAAAATAAGCCATATTTTTTTCAAAATATTAGAAAGCCGCTAAAGGTGGAAAAATGCCGGAAAACCGCGAAATTTAATTTACCCTGTAACTACCCTCACGGACAAGTTACAGGGTTAAAATTTTGCACAGATGAGTTTTTATATGTCAGCTATCGATCGGTGTATGACTCATTGAAAAACCTCTAAGGACAGTTTTGACCATCTTAATCGGCTATGCCCTTTGTTAAAGAGGAAATTGGGACATCCGCTGAGACAGAACAAGGTGTTCTAACAAATGTAATAGATTTTTAAGTGTTCTAAGTGGCAGTGACATTTGAGAAACAAGTGTACCATTTAAAACTTGTAGCATTATGGTACAATGTTCGTGAGCTGCTTTCCCAGAAGGCAATGCACGTCGAGGTGATTTAATAATCGTCAACTCGTTCTCGTATAACTTTCTTTCTAGAATTGCAGAGTCTCTTATTTATCATGATTATTTTCGCATGAATCATCAGAGAATATTTTACCGTCATTACTTCTTGAAATGGATTCAACTGTCACCAAGACGACATAAATTTTTCCATGGAGTACGTGAACAGTTTCCAATTGCTTCCCGGAAACTTCAAAATATCCGAGCCAATCGTCGAATACCTTTTCTTCTATATTGGAAAGAATTTCAAGAAGCAAATCATCACAATTTTTGGTACATTTCGTTCAATCAATTTGGTACAATTCGTTCATCGCTAACCATTTACTTTTCCAGTGTTTTGACACGTACAAAATAAAGTTCATCCTCAAAAAGAATAAGAAAGTTTGTTGCTAATAAGTTCCCAGGTGAAACAGATCATTTATATGAAATGTTTTCCATGCATTACTTTAATATCTGAGTATTTCAGTTGAAAGATAGAATTTTATTTCGATTTGTAATATGTAAGTAACAGCCATATTTAATTGATCAAGTCGTAAATCTTCATAACGAGTCTGACATGATATTATGGGGTAAGGGATAAAGTGGACGATATTTACGAAAATAATTTAGTAATGAAAAACCGAAAAGAAATGTTTAACGACACGAACACTAATGTATTAATCGAGGAATATTAGAAACATCAGTAATGAATACTAAAATTAGTTATACTTAATTCTGAATCGATTAAATCAGCATTACTCAATATTAACAAAAGCTAACGTAATACGTTTAAAAAAAATACATCAACTATTAAAAAATTTACATTTTTGATTCTATACCATGCAAAACTGTTATAAATGGATGTTATAGTGAGCATAATGGGTTCGCGAAACCATGTTCCCAAGGCCTTTTGAATAGAGAAGCCAATGACGAACGAATGAAACGCAGCAAAATGCAGCGGTTAATCAGCGCGATTTAATTACGTACAACTGGAAACGAAACTCCTGAATTATGAGACTGTGCAACTCCCGAGGAAACATTTCTCCATTTCTCTGATGAACGAAACATAACATGAAGCGAACTGTGCCTGTTTTTGGCGAGACGACAAGACAATTTACAGGTATTAAGAAAAGTCGACTCAACTCGGTATCTATTTAATTATTTCCATAGAGAATTTATGACCGTTCGTATCAGTACGAAATATGAAATCGTAATAAGCTTACTAACTTGTAAAAAAATTCGCGTTGAAGATCGGATATTTAAGTTCATGTTATTTTCGAATGCACCCGCTCAACGAATTAGGCTTTTTCTTAATTGAATACTGTCTCGTTTTGACGAAAAACAATTTTGCAAGTCTCCCTATACAATAAGCTTTTTTTATAACATTATATAAAGTTACAAAAGGCTTATAATAAAATAATTCTGTAAACGATTGTCAACGACAAACATCGTTTCCAGTTCGCTGTAGCACTCATGGCTGGCACTGTTGATAGATCTATTGCAATGTTTATTGTAGAAATAGTAACACAAAAAAATTAGTGATAATGTTCGAGACCACTGACGTGTTTCCGTTTCTCGATGAAAAATGGAAACAAGTGTTGCTTTAAAACAACAGATTTTATGCAAAAAGACACTCTATCATATAATGAAATTAGGTCACTGGTTGTCAAAATTAATTAAGACTTATTCGATGTAATTGGTACATCAACGATTTTGATAACAGCAGCGACCTGTTTATGAACATTATTCAAACATGTTTAAATACATGTAGGATGGCTTACCAGGAAGCGGAAATAAGTGACGCGCTTTAACGGAAAATGGAATTTAATAACGAATAAATATAACAATGATGAATACAAATGTAGAAAAAGTCATGTGACGAGCTCGACGATACGGCTAGGACTGCCTTTTTCCCGTCTCGATCGTTTGGGCCTCGCCCTTCCGATCTTCAATTTTTCCATTCCGCAGACACATTCAATAAACACACGCACATGCACACATCCACTCACTCCCCGCATACGCTTCTGTCGCGCTCAGTCGCCTGTCACCGTTCTCATTTCCATATACATTAAAGACGTAAAATAATGTTTGAAATAATACTGCAGCAAAGAATATCATTATATTTGCAAGATGTATATATATATATATATATATATATATATATATATATATGTGATATATAGATATATATGATATATAGAATCGTTTTGCATAAGACATATTTATATAGATTTCTTCTGTGATATTGCGAAAAAATGTTAATGCCGCAAATTTGATTTATTTAAACGATTTAGACTTTATTGTTTTGCTGGAACTGTATAGCATACAGGGCAAACTAAAATTCGTGATATTATTGAGGTCAAGGACATAATACAATTCAAACGGAATGAAAATCGAGAATAACGAAATCCCATTGCCTGTGTCGTTTCCGACAAAAATGCAATTAAAAATCAATCTGGTGCGCGTGCTCTTATTTGATGACTAGTGTAACAAACTCTGCTACAAACCGTTGCCGTTTTCAACCTTGTTTACAGAACGCTTTTGAATGACTTTTTCGAAATATCCAGTTTTATCTCCATTGCGCCAGCAGCGACGTTAACCCCTTGCACTCGAAACCGTTCTAACTCTGAATCGAAAGCAGCTTGTCTCAGCTACAGTATTTATACGCATAAAATTAAGTTTCGCGACTCATGTAACGGTTACGTTTATAACAACTCAATTAAAAAATTGTTTAGAACGCGATGTTACAATTTTTAGCAGTGTATCAGAATCGCCAATCAAGGATAGAAGTTTTAGTATTCTCATGGATGTTAAATTGCAGAAGAAAAAACAGATTCCTCTACTTTTGGTAAGCCTTTGACAGCAGGTGTTCCATATCATCAACTTTCATACTCTACATCACCACAAAATAACTAAAAATAGCTCTAACTCGTACCTCGTCAATGTGGTACAGAACTTTCGCGAAGCATGGTATAAAAATAATTTAATTTTCTATGTCCTATTTATTCCTCATAGACATCTCTTGATCAGTTGTATCACCGCCGCCGCGCCGGTACCGCAACAGCCTATGTTGTGTGGAGATTCTAACACACTAACTAAGCTCCTGCACTTGGGTTTATAAACTCGATGACCTGAAAAGCCGCCGAGTTTGGTAACCACAACCCTGTAGTCTATCCCTTTGCGTTGGTGTTGATAGTAACCTCAAAAAAGGGGAACTACAATATCACTAGCCCATACCGCATCAATTAAATTTGTCAAATTAAACGCTGCCGTTCATTGGAACATTTCGTACGCTTTCGAAGATTATTCTTGTTTCTCAGTACTACCGAAATTAGTCAGTAAATTATGTAAAATGTATTGATTAGTGTGACATAGTAAACAGTGTACATGATTTTTTATTTAACACTAGAAGTACGAAGCCAGTCAAAAATAATTGATTTCTAATTTTACCTTTTATGGTTAACCAAATTATTGTCTAAAACTGTTTTTGTGCGAAATCTTTTGTTAAACTTTTCTATTAAAGCATATGGTATTATAATTGTTATTGTATGAAGCTTGAGTAAATACAATTTTGTCATTGTATAGAACGATATACATGGATCGTGTTTAGTTCGTGGTAATTCTGGTATTAACCTTTTCACTCGAGCGGCGACTTTGAGGCGCCATCAAAAATTGTTCTGCTATTTTTTACATTGATTTTAACAGTAATAAATTATATAAAGTGGAAATACATTAGATCGGGAAATATATTTTGCATTTCATATTCGTACCCTCATTGCTTATAAAAGACATTTGTTGAAATCAAAGGACGCATGTAAGATTTTACAATAAACTTTTTATTATGAATGAACACATGTATAAAGTTTATTTATACCAAATTATTACAAAATTGATTAACTAATAACAAAAATATATTGATTTTACTCCTCGTAGTACGTAATCACAGACCACAAAAGTATTCGTACCAGTGTAGATTTTGTCAAAAAATCACATATTAGAGTAGCTTTTTTACTTTATATTAATTTTCTAGTATTTAGTGGGTCCACCTTTATACCTTATTATATTGTTTAATCGAATTGGCATACTTTCTATCAGTTTTAATGTGACATTTGGTTCAACACTATTCCAAACTTCCAAAATTTTGTTCTTTAGCATTTGTTTATTGAAAATTTCATGCTTGCGTAGTCTTGGAGGTGTATGTAAAAAATGGGAAACGTGGTAAAGTATCCACTGACGAACAATCTGAGCAGTATGCTTCGGGTCGTTGTCGTGTTGAAAACAGTAGTCATCTTCCAGACTAAGCTTAATCGCACTTGAGTGCAGATTTTCTTCAAGTAAATTTTTATACTATATCTTATCCAAAATTCCATCGATAAAGACAAGTTTGCCCATTCTGAATGCCGCCATACAGCACCTCACGGAGCCTCCGCCGTGCTTTACAGTTGGTTGTACATTTTTTAATTCTAGTTCTGTATTAGGCTTTCTCCAAACTTTTCCTCTTCCGTCACATCCAAAAATATTAAATAAAATAATAAAAAGTTTATTGCAAAATTTTACATGCATCCCTTGACTTCAACAGATTTCTCTTATAAGCAATGATGATACGAATACTCATGGGACTGACTGTAGATTGCTGGTACACTAACTGTATTTTAGGACGCTAGTACAGTAAGGGCCAGAAAATGGCATAAAAAGAGAAAGTGACTTTGCATGACGATGGTATGAGTGGAACAAGTGTGGAAAAAGTAGAGTGGTGCATAGCGAGAGGGATGAGTTGAGGAGCAGTCATTGTTGAAGAGTCGTGGAGTAAGTGGTAGGAAGTTGAGGATTGACGTAGAAAGCAAGGTCACATAGTTGCTGTCATTTTAGTTGAATAAGTAGAAATTTAGAAGTTAGTTTAATCATGTAACTATTCTATACTTAAGTTTATTTCTTTTCTTTCCATTTTTCTTAAATACATTATACATGCTATCTCATATATGTATATATGGTGGTCGTCTGTTGTTGAATATATTCAGGGGTAGAGAGTCTAAGCTTACAAATATGTAGAAAAATGATCGTTTTTCAATTGAAAAACTTCTTGATCTACCACTAGTATTCATTTTTGCAGTTAATAAACTATAAGAAAAAAAACATAAACTATAAGACAAACCAATACTATCTTATTTTTATCTTCAATTGCTTTGTAAAATCACCTCATCAAATATTTAATGAAATGATATGAATATTCCCAGTGAGGTCAAATATGTGGTCATAAATAGAGGAACTTTTAAAATGTTATTTTGTAGAAACTAGTTTGATAAATATATTTCGTTTGACATACGCACCTACTATCCATAAATAAAATTAATTCAATTGATTTTTGGTTCAAAATACAATTAATGTTTGTTTGATTCGTTATCACAGTTGATAACATTTATATATCACTTATTTAAAATCTGCAGTTTAAATTGCAGATAGTAAAAATAAAAACACTTTTAGTTATATGGTATGTGTGTCAATGCAATTTTCAAACCGAACGGAATTGACACAACCTTAACTTTTTGAAGCAAATTGTAAATTCGCGCTTTTCCATTTATGTGAGTGCGTTGAAATTAAACGATATTTAAGAAATAAACGGAATAAGACAGTGTTTTAATGTCAATTAACCATAGTTACATTTTTACCATCTGGCCAGCGACGCAGTTATTAAAAATTAGCTTATAATCTCTCGAAGAACGAGAAACGTATTTTCTCGGCTTTTTTAAGTGAACCGCAAATCTCATATTTATTCTGACAAACGAAACTCCATTGGTCGCACGTTACGTTTCTTTTCCTTCGGATGTTTTAATCTCTCTCTGTAATCCTCGAATCATACTTTTATCCACGAAGTACTAAAGAATGTTTACTCTGTGCATGCTAATGTCGGATTCTCCGTCGCAAGATCTCTTGAAACTCTTTTTTCCACGTAGCATTTCGCTGGTCCACGTAGAATGAATATTATATCCTGCGTTCAGGGAAAATTTTGCTCCAAATTATCGGCCTCGGTGCTAGTTTGCTTCGTATTTTATATCATATATTTGCATTTATATGCGCTACGGTATCGGAAACGAGGTTACAGTAAAATTGGAGCGCAGTTGTAGAACAAACCGTAAACTCCGTAGAAAACTTCTGTCAGTGAAGAAGCTGTGGTCATTTTGTATAACCGAGACAGGAATTCTTCAGTAACAACATTTTCTTCCAGGGAAAATCGGGGATACCGTTTCCGAAAGTCTACGGAGCATATTGCATTTGGAAAGAGAAATAGAAGTGAAATAGTAAGTTTGTTCAATTTATGACTAAATTAATTGTTTATCAGTAGCTATGGATCTTTATTCAATATAGTGTGTATCATCTGCAACAAGCAAGAAGGAAATGAGAGTTTATTTTCTGTTTTAATATACTAAAAATAGTATAACAATTTCTGTAGATTCTCTTGAAGTTTCTACTGTTTAGCATTTCGCTTAATTACTTTGCTCATAAATTCCACCATAATTGCCGATAGTAGACGTTAATATTTCACCACCATTTATTTACTGATTTGATTTACTTATTTACTCATCAGTTTGAGACTCATCGTATACAAACAATACACAGGGACAAAGTTTTAAAATATATAATTATACAGTATAATATATAAATGTAATATATACATAAAATAAACTTACAGCAAAATGAAATATGATCTATGAAATGTTTTATCACGATTGAATTGTGTAGGCATCTGTACTGTTATGATGAATGTAGTAAAGCGTGATAAGAAAGCGTCTGCAGACTTATGTTTATACATATAGTACATTTTTCATATTTTCACTTCTTCACATTTAGTTTACCAGAGACGTTTGTCCTTTTGATACATAAACACCCTGCATAATCAAATTATTCTATGGAAAGCAATGCAACATAAAAATGCATTTTGATAACCGAGAGATTAAGTAATGATATTGCTAAAGTTTATTAATTTAATCGCTCCTCGTTATTAGTTAAACTTTTGTAAACATCATTGTTACGTCGTGCAACGACTGTAACGAATAGTGGCGTTGAAATTTATTCCATGATTTTACCACGCCCGCCTAAAGATTGAAATTGAGATTAGAATTTCCGGCCTGTGTAAATCCGCGTTCCGGAGATACGTGATTTAAGCTGCCGCCGTGTATGTGTAAGCACGCGAGGGAAAATATCATATTATCAGAATCCTCGCAGCTCGCTTCAAATTTGTCGTAAATATGCAACTCATTCTCCCATTTAAAGGAAGCTGTCCCCTCAGCAAAATTAAACTTTGTTCACGTCACGAACTAATTGGCAGAAACAACAAAAATAACGTTCATTCATCCTGAATGCTAGGAATCATACTAAGTTTTTAATATCTAATGTGATATAATCAATAGACTCCAAATCATTGTGAAAATTTTCCTTTCATCCATTGTTTTTATGGAAAAGCGTAATTGCAATAAAATATAAACTTTATAGTAATATTTTAATATACACAAAACGTACGAAACAAAAATGAAAGTGAATTTGAAAGTTCTTTGAACACTGTTTAAAACGATATAACTGTTTTAAAACTGAATTAAATGAATTGAACTTGTTGGAGATTTTAAGGGGACTAATTTACTGTACAATGACTGTAATACTCTGTTTTAATTTTGCTTTTACTTAGATTGACAAAAATGATAAAAAAGCCAGTTTTTATAAAATTTTTTATCTAAGGCTAAAGAAATATTTAAAATAGTATTAATTATGGAAGGACTTTGTAAAATATACTGTAAATAAAGAAAAGTAGAATAGACTGTTGGCAAGAGGGACATACTTGGACAGTAGAAAATTCTGTTATTCGAGAGTCGAATAATTGAAGTTCTACTGAATTTTAGAATGATTTTAAAACAGTTTCTCAGAAATAAATATAACTATTACTGAAGATTTCTCCATAAATTAAGGTAATAAAGATTTTGCAATACGCTAGCGATGAATACCCTGTGACTGATGAAATAAATGTTTCTTCGTTCTGCTAATAATTCAGTTTCAAAAGATTTGCCTCCTCGATGATTGTTTTGCGGCAAGGATAGAAATACTGCGTTGGAGAGTTCAGGAAACGCAATTAGAATGCAAATTGCTGGGCGAAATAAACAGTGAAGAATCACAGTTCCAGAGAACCACGTACTACCAACATTTATCTTCATTTTAGTCGGCTTCCACCAATCTACGGTCCATCCGCGTAATAGCTAGACGGTATTTTCATTTTTATAGCGGAAGACGTATCTGTAATGTTATTGTTGTCGTCAACGTTATATTTCATCAAACCTATCATTTTATATTTTTAATTTGTTTTCTTATAAAATGGTTTCTTTCGACCGATTCTAAGGATTATCTTTTACTTTCCACTTCATATATTAAAGTAGGCTTTATAAACATTTTATCGTCTAACATTGTGGGGTTATATAATCCCAAAAGTTGATAACAAATAGCTTCAACGTGTGCGTGTCGAAAAATAAGTACATGTTTTTCTATTTTAAAAGAGGATATATTGTATGCAAAAATAAGTTGAAAAAAGAATCAAATTTTTTCATTTAAGGCTGTATTTTTTGAGAAAACTGAGTTGTAAAATGTGCCAGGTTTGGGCGGTTCGTACAACACGGAATGTTGTATGGCGAGAAATAGAATTGATATGTCATGGCCAGACGAACCAGAGATACCAGTGAAATAATGTTTAAAATACAGTGTTATAAAATTCCAATATTCGGAATAAAATTTTGTTCACCTTGCTTATAATACAATTTTCCTTGCAAGTCCTTGTTTAAAAGGTTACAGTAGACATCTGTGAGCTAAATGCGACAAATAAAACACATGCATATATATTTTACAAAAGTGGCCATGAAAAAATCACCGTCTCCTATTATAAATCCAGTGACATTTGCGAAAGTTTGTGCATTGAGAAATTGATTTGAAAAAATAATCGAAATTTGTGATCGCCATTAAAAATTTTAGTTGAACGAGTTACTGGCGAGTTACTGCGTTTTTGGCAGTATAACACTAGTACCATGAGATACCTCAAAATTACTTATTTCTCATTTCTTTTTTATAGCTATTAAAATTGCATTCACTTTATTCAAATCAAACACAACCTTTCGAAAATTATGTCCCTACACCTTATTTTCTTAAACTTTTATAATTGATGTAATGTTATGTTTTGAAATTTAAGATTGAAATCTTAGATAAAATACTATGTCTAAGCAAATTTATTTGTGGAAAATTGGTTCATGTCTTATGGTGTTCAAGGTGGTGACGTGGACTTGTCTGACTAAGACGGTCATGAAGTTCCTCGTTTTCGTGGAGGCTTACATTCTTTAAGACGAACTATGTTTCGTATTATGCTAGGTATCCATTCGCGCCGTTACGGACACTTTCTTGATTTTTTTCAGAATTGTTGCGAACCCTTTCGTCATTCTGTCCTCATGGCTGTTACAGTATATCTCTCTATATTCCCTCCTGACCCATCTTATCACCCTCTGCTTTTCTTGCCTCTCTTTCTTCTTTTCCTTTCATATTTCTTTACAACCATACTTATTTTCGCTGTAGGTATTATTTTTGTTTTATCTTTTATTTTTTATATCTATGTTAATACCTTTTACATTGTTTTAATTTTTTTATAATGATACCCATGTGATTGTTTTCATGCCGCCTGTGTTACAAATGGTCATCTCGTATGAGTATACAAATAAATTATTATTATTCACGCAGTGATTACAATGTAGGAAGTTATATTTATATTATTTCACCCTAGAAATATCCACAAAACGAACTTGGATCGACTGCGGAATATAATTTGCAGAAGGATGTATTTAATGTGAAAAGAGCTAAATTAGACATAAAAAAATCACTGAGTAAAACCTACTTCATGAAAAATTTGTTAACAAACTTCCGCATTCAAGTACATATTCTAATAAAAATTGTACGAATTATGAATAAAATCAACCTTGTCATTATTCCAAAACAACGTTTATCAGCGTCTTTAGTGCTCGGCAGTTCCTAGTTAAATGTTGAAACGTGAAACAACCAGTGTGTTCACCAGCATCATTCGTGCTGCAGTTTTAATTAAGATGGCGCGTAGCTCTGGCTATATTAAAGCAAATGTAATTCTGGAGTATATTCGTCGGTTTTTTCAAAGACCCATCATACCACCCCATCACACTATCACTTTATCTTCGAACTTGCAAGTTGGCGAGTGGCCAAGGCAATATCGGTCCCTGCTAATTTGTAATTAAGGCCACGACGTGTTGTGAATTCTACCGCGATATACGAGTACCAATTCGCCACTGCCTGTTCGATCATCTTCCAGTTGATAATACACGTTGCGATTGTAATACATCGTTTTGAAGGCGCTTATTAATCTTGATTTTCATTGTATTTATTGAGATTTTCTTTGAGATTGTTACTAAAATCATTAATTCAAAGTTTTTACAATTAATGTTTACTTTACAGCATGCTTATGTAATATTAATGTCTGTATAAATCCATGTTTTGTCAGCTGATTTATAAGCATAATAAAAAAGATCACGACATTTGAAAATGCGTGTTCAAAATGTCCTGATTCGTTTTAAATTATAAGTTAGAATCATTATTAATCGACTGTAAAAGTTTATACAAATAGATATTTTGATAGAAATGCTTGTAACAATTAAAGTAATTTTCACATATATTATTCCTTTTATATATTTTGCATATTGCACATATTTTGCAGAGTTGTATATATCTTTCATCTTCTAAATATTTTGTACATTATAGAATATATACAATATTCTCTCATGCACAGCTCTTTATTATAAATTAATGTCGTTAAATTATATTGCAACATTTTGAAAATCGTGTTATTGTAAACTATAACAATCGCATATATTGTATATCGCACATATTGTATAACTGGTTATCGATTTTATTCGCTGCAAATATAACGTGATAAAATAGTTTATATAACAGTTCATATTTTATATAACCGGCAACAAATTTAACTAACACTAAGTTTAAAAAAAGTTAGTCAGCAATTCTAAGTTAAAACTCTAATAACAAATTGGCAAATATCTATAAAGTGTACGTAATATGAAGTCCAGATAGAGAGAAGACAAAAGATAATACATCATTAAACATTAATAAATGAGATGGATTCAAAAAATGCTTTTTCCTTTTATGTACTATATGTATAACTCTTTACATAATTTTACATAAATGACCAAATCATACTTAGCGTTTCAAGTGAGCACTTCTAAAGGACAGAATACATTCAGCAATCTGATAATCACCAGTGCACACATGAAATCTCTTTTTAATTAGCCTAGAAAGAATCGATTTAATATGGTACGTGATTTCAACGTCGTTTCAAAAGAATTTGTCTGAAACGATTCAATAAGAATAATTTAATTAGACACCTAAAATATCAATTCCAAGTAACCTTCGAGAGTATTATTAAATATTGCATTTTATGCATTTATGAGAAAAATGATTAGGTCAAATACAAAACTGTTAGAAGAATTGTAAAATATTGTTATGTTAGTTACTGACCTATTATAATTATTAGAAGAGGAAAGATGTTTTCATGCAACTTACGTTTCTTACAATTCAAGTAGAAAATATTTATTTTGCGTAAAGATTCACAGTTTAATGGTTGCACATTGTTACACTCCCACTTTAATTTACTCTAAATATTACTTCAACATATATTGATTTAGTAACGAAGCAATGTGTCAAATTATAAATACAATTTCCGAAAGAAATATCAAATTTAAAATCATGTTACAAACAATTAGAATCGTAAAACATTTTGAGAAATTGATAGGATTTAAACAACACTACTTGAGTAAAACATTCACGTAAACGAATTTAAATAGATAAACTACTGTTAACCCTCGCAAGACGGTGACAGGGTAAATTTTTATCCAGAGTATTTACATCGTTCTCTTAATTACTTAATTCTTAAGTCTTCTGAGGGCTTCGCCCGGAGGCAACATACACAGGCCGTATTGTGCAGAACGTTTAGATGATCTGTATTTTCGCTACCGATAATTTCAATACCATGTACTTCATCGTAATTAACAGAATAATGTGAAGAAGGATGGGAGGAAACACTTTAGCGTGGTTCACATTTCGAGGAGAAACTCTGAAGAGGAACGAAACTTCTAGAAGAGAAGCAGAAAGCTTCGTTGCACTTACTGGAGCGCCCTCCCAGGTAAATTAAATTAAATGGAACTAAACAGTCCCACGGTTCGGTAGATTTTCACGCTAATGAGACGACGTAATTGTGTAGAAAAAGCTACGCGAAGGAAAATCATTTCTCCAAATATAAGATTGATTTCAGCCAGTTAAATGTATTAAGTTGTTTTAATAATTCTTCTTGTTTTCGTTGGATGCGTATGATGCGAAACTATAAGCAAATGCACAATTACACAAAATCTGAAGAATTAGTAAGACCTGCATATTATAAATGCTATTTCTGCAGTAACTTACCGTATATTCGTTGTAGAAATTCATTTAAGATTGGTAGAAACTTCTAACTATATTTGAAAGTCATAAGTAAATTAAACTTGTCAATGACGAATTAGACGGCGTTTGTTCAAATAGAATCAGAGATTTGTTCTCCATGTTTAAATACTGTAATATATGTAATTTTTTCATAATTCTGTTGAATGAAATATATTTATTTGAAATATGAGACTGCGAATAAAATTTAGTTGATTAAGAAACAGAAATGTATGAAATATCATTCGATAATCTTCTGCGTAAATATTTCCGAAAAGTATGAAACAAGTGAAATTGCAAAATGTACAGGGTAGAGAAGCCAATTACTGTTACCAGCCTTCAGGAGCTTCCGCTACTAGACACGATTTTAGCAATTTAAATGACATCTCATAATGATTTAAAAGTAAATGTCAAGGTTGATTCTACGCTTATCAATTTTCCCACGACACAAGTATCAAACCTTCTTTGAATATTAGAAGGAAAAAAAGAGTTCTGGGGCCAATTACTGTATGCGTATAATGTACAAAAATCAATTACTGTGCTTTCTCCCTGAGTATTGTGGTTCAGTTATTGTGCTGTCTCCCTAACTATTGAGCCTCCATAACTGTACACAATAAAAGTTAAATGCTTAACATACTTTCATAATTTTATATTCTATAAAAGAATTTAATATAACAATAAGTCGTTGAAAAGATCACACTAGAGATGATTCTTTTAACAGAGTTCCATATCTACATTTCTCTTATTTAAAAATATGACAGGGACGATGTGAGAGTTCAGGTTATGCAGGACTATCCCGTGGTAAACAGCACACTAACCAACTCATCGAGTGGATGATAAATTCAGCTACTGTCGGGTCGCGAGCGGCCTATGCAGTCAAGTTTATGATGGCTCTCACGTAGATTTTCGAAGAAGGACAGTCCCTTCTTCTTTGGCCATCTTTCTAGTATTCATTGGTTTTAATATTATTTAAGTAGCCAATGAAATACTGACTCCACCCACACCATTTACGTAGGAAGGCGTAATCGGAGGATGAGAAGCGCATTTACTTTACTTCGCACTTTGTACTCGGTAACTTCTCATCTAGTCCGACAACCGACATTTTGTACATAGTTGTTATAGTTTGTGATAAGTTGTTCGTTCTTTATTATTAAACCTTGTTAAATACGGCACCGTTGTTCCATCGCAGTTCTTTCTAATACATCCTCAACATATTAATTTACCGCGAGGTAGGCGCGTTATTTAGTCGTCACCAACTAAGACCGACGCTGTAACGCTCCGCGCAACAGCTACTGCACACGGTAATTAATGCATTAAGTGAAAAATAGGTTCAGTTACTGTGCACAGTAAATAAATCACAGAAATTAAAACTAAAATCGAAAGTTCAAATAAATATACAGGGTGTCCCGGAAATCGTAGTACTACCGGGCAGGGGGTGATTCTACATAAAGAAAGAATATTTTGATATAACATTTTTTCATCCGGTGCTCCGTTTTCGTGATAGTCGACTTCAAAGTTCGTTCAAATTGTAAACCATTTAATACAATTTGCTTGTCTCTGACCGGAATGGTGTTTACAAACAGTGTTAATTGTGCGGTTGAAACAATACAAGGTGTGTCTACTGGTTAATCACTTTTTATTCTTATTTACTACTTACTATTACAATGCTACCATAATTGTTGAAACTATATCCTCCTCGCTGCTGCATACATAAGTTTGCTTGATGAATGAATGACATCTGGACAGATTGTAAGTTGTTATCGCTATTTAATTTTTGAAATGCCTCAGTAATCTTATGTTTCAAATATGTAACATTTGCTATATGGAAATTATATCATTCATGTTATAAACTTGCTATACACGAACACGACGCTTGACTTGACAAGCAAATTGTATGAAATTGTTTACAATTTGAACGAACTTTGAAGTCAATTATCACGAAAACAGAGCACCGGACGAAAATTTATACTACTACGATTTCCGGGACACCCTGTATATAAATACATATCTCTATTGTTTTTTCGTAGCTTTAATACGTTTTACCAATACAATTGATATTTTGATATCTCACCTAGAACGATTTACTTTAATTAAATATCAATTTTCATTTTTTTAGTATTTTCTTAAATAATCTGTCATGTTTAATTATAACAAATGAATAATTAATTAAATTTGAATAACGATATTTGATGCATTTTACATGATAAGTATAAAATTAATTATCCTTGAAAATGGCTTCACTAACCAAATATAAAAACCTGTATCAGGTGTGTTTCTGGATTTTTTTTCAGTTTACATTCCCAATAGATGCTGACTAGATATCAAAAATAATTTAAATAACTTAGAAAAGACGCATTGCAATTTTTTAACGATTTCAATCTTTTTATTAAACTTTCTAAGTAATACAACTATTGTTTAACATTCTCGTATATCGACTCGTTCCTTCCTTCGTATATTCCTCCCTTTGTTGCGTGCATAACATTAGAAAAGTTCCTTTTGAGATCACAGTTTAAAATTCCATTCATAATTTTGTTCGAGCCTGTGTCGGACAAGCAGGTCCACAAAAAATATATCTTCAGCGTAGCTTGTCATTTCTATCTTGAAACAAAGTCAAGCAGACTACTAGGAGTGTAGCAGAGTTTTATCGTCTCGCATTTCAACATAGAAAGGACAGATCGTCGGCATGCTAGGAAGATCTACGAAACGCGTACCGGCGTTGTTACAAATTCAATCTTTCAGTCGAACACGGAGCTGTTTGTTACGTAGCTGAGTGCATACGGTCGAATTTGTCTGACGATGTAACTTGCGTTACACTAAACCTATCGACTTATATAATATCTACCGGATGCAGACAAATAATCAAATAATTTTTAAATAAACGTTATATTCTTTTCCAGTCAATTATAGGCAATACACTATTTAGCAATGACCAGTATTCACAAAATAATTTTCACGTCATAATTAGAAGACATTATTTTTTGCATTTTTAACATACACATTCTACAAAAATGAGACTGGAAATTAAAAAAATTATGTTTTATTTTAGCAATTTATACATTATTATCCCAATGATAATAAAATTATACGTCGCATTTTTGACATATGTTGGGTCTCTCTAGCAAACATTTTCCACAAACATATTTGTTACACGTGCAACAAACGTTTGTGGTTTTATTTTTTCTTTTGCAATATCGAATTTAAAATGTTTTTGGTTTTACAGAAACCGTAGTAGTATCTGTTGGTGTTTTTTTTTTGCTCGCGTGAATCTCGATATCCGATGTTACTGTAATATTTTTAATTTTAATTCACTTTCCTAACCTAAAAGATTTACTTGCAATTGGAAAATTTGCACGCACTGTTGCACGTTTATGCACTATTATTATTTCAAATTGAACTTCCGATATGAAACAAACTATGTATGAGTATGTGACTTGTGTCTAAAACACAATCGGATGACATTTCTCTTGGAAAAACTAACGGTAATAATAAGTTTGTGATTTCAGTTTAAATATCGTTCTAAAAGCTGTGACATTTCTCCAGCGATTGAGGAAAAAATTGAGGAAAAGTGAAAACGTTGAATTTAAAAATTTTGCTTAAAGTTTAATCGCGTCATCTTAATTTCATTTTCGAGCGTAAGTGTCGACGCGTGTTTAAGAATAATTTCTCGTAATAGTCGCCAGTCGAACGACATTTTTAGAACAAGTACCTCAAAGCATAACAAAATTGCTATTTTCCATCACAGCACAAAATAAATCTTTACCGGAACTTTTTATATCGAATTTAATTTCAACTTTACCCATTAATTTTGAAGGAGACTAGGTAAATTATAAAATTTTACGATCACTAATTTCAACGCATTAAATGTTTTCCAGAACCAAGTTCATACAGTTAAAAAATATTGATCTTGAAGTTGTAGGATGGTAAAACTTTTCTGAATATCGTACTCTTTCTATTCTCTTGTTGATACGTTACAAATTCGAATTGTATAATTCACTCGACGTCATGATTTGTATATTCGGTATCTCTGAGAAAAATGAATTTCATGTTTTATTTAAATGTGAAAGACGTCAATGATCATTTCGCGTGCTTGTGCTAATTACGAAAACTAATTGAATAATTCTGTGTAATTTGATCAAGAACGCGTGGAATAAACGTAGAAACCTAAGTGAATTACCAGATTGCTGATTGCTTTTCAAACATGGCACTTCAAATGTGCTATACATATGTATAGCGTTCGTTACGTCAGCAGCACTGAAATGACCATTACCTATTTGTGAGTCATGAAAAAATTGAATAAGATTAAGACTGCTGTAATAGCATTAATTTACAGCACTTTATTAATCTTTTTTATTTCATCATTACTAAGAACTATTTTTTCATACATATGCACCGCGTATTTAATAAAGGAGGCAAATTTTTTCTAACGTAAAACATTGACTAAACTTTTCATCACATTTCACGTTTCAAGATAATATACATTTTTATCTCGTTATGTTTTATCGACGTTCACTGAAATAATAAATCTTGTACTTCTCGATCGAAGGTGTTGATCGTTTTGCAATTTAGCATTCTCTTTCTTCGATTTAATACAAGAAATGAAATAGAGTTATCTCATGACAAAACTACGCGTTGAGCAAGTTTAAATTCTATTTCAGAAAGTGCAAAACGGCTGACAAAACACGGGCAGTTCTATTAGAAAAAGCATTCCGTTTTATTTCTTCTTCTAGATAGAAGGAACGGAATGCTGAACTAAGTGGCATGTTCGAAAGTACTCTAGGACAAGGTGTTACAACTTTCGTAAACTTGCAAAGTACACGAGTCATTTATCTCTTTTGCAGCCAGACAGTGTATAACGCCCATGTACGAAAGAACCACGGCCAGATTTTGTGGTGGAAATTTAATGGCTCCGGTTACATATCCAATTTGTCCAACGAAGCACAGGTCGCTGCTTCATCGGACAACTGACACGAACTCAAATCGTTTCTCTTCATGAAGCTGTGTTCTGCGAAAGATGAGCAATGCGGCAACGGATGTGCGATGTTCCATAGTTAAATAATTAAGTTTTATTACTACATTCGTAAATAGAAAAGGAGACGAAAGTTCTGAAAATATTTAAATACCTTGGATATTTAATTTTAGTTAAATAGTTAAATAAATATTAGTTGAAAACGAAAGCGATCACGAACAAAACAAATTTTCGAAATAGAAAATACTTTATCAAAATCAAATTTTTCAAAATCTAAGACCGATGGAAAAATACTCACCATTTTTTGGGTAGTATGAATTTGTACTATTGCAACTTGTATTTTACGTTCCATATTTGTATAACCACTTCAAATTAACAACCAGCAACAGTGTTCGAACTTTAAAAAAATGTGTAGAAATGATGAGAAAATTTCAGTTTTGTTGCTTGAATGAGGGGAGATACATACACTGTTCATCAAAGACCGACACGCGTAAAACGAGTTTCTGCCTTGCCTGAAATGGATTTCTGAACCAAGTGACCATCCGAAGATACCATGTCACACGGGCAAAGAATTACGTTGGTACATCATATCTGCCACCATTGTCCGGTCGATTCTCCTCGCATTTCTTCTGGTCAGTGCACCCACAGCCTAAGCCCGCGATCGTGTCATTCCATGCGTCACTGTTACAGTTATAATAAGACCTTTATTTAGAATTTACTGCGATGCCTGAATATGCTCCCTCCGTGCCTTCCTTTTCCTGTTACGTTTTATCCTTATCGCAACCGCATCCGGTAAATTCCTCAGCTCACTTTTCTTCCGTAGCTTCTTCCCTCCACGTTCTTTCGCGAGAACTCCATCGTCGTTTCAAGTGTCAGTTTCGCATATAATCCGGGCGAATTTATGCGAAGATATATTCATCTTCCTTACCGCGATCTTTCACTGAGTATTCTGCAGGCGAGACACGCAGCCATGCTTGTCGGGCATCAGTCCTTCCGGCGGTGTTTAAATTGAAATGCATGTAATGATGAGATCTGAAATCCCTTTCGGCGAATAAATTCACGCACGATGGAAGAGATGGCGATCTCCAAAGCTATTTTAGGTTGTTCGAAGTAGAACACAATATTTACGATGACATTTCCAACTGTTTAATGATCAGTAATACGTGGTAGTTTAGTTCAAAGTTTGGTATTATATAAATAATTGAATAATTTGTAATATAATAATAATATATATTTATTTTCAGCCTCACGGCCAAGAAATAGGACTTGGTTTACACAAACCTAACTCTACAATTCTATCTTAACCTTTCATTCATTATATACATTTTCATTCACACACTTATCTCATTTACCTACTGCCTAAAAACCGTTTCTTACTCTAAAATCCTAATAAAGCCTTCTCCTTTGCCCTTTCTTTTCTCTTTTTATCTACCTTGCCCAGCCATTCTTCCACCTTCTCGTTCTTTCTACCGCTTACTACCTCCTCGATCGTCACTCCTCTTTCCGTTTTCCTGCAATCTCTTACGAGATGCTCCAGTGTCCCAAACATCTCCCCACACAGGTCACAGTTTCTTTCTTCCTCTTTCTCCCAATATCTGTTCCATCTTTCCATATTTCCACATCTTGCTCTCGCTACTAATTTCTGGCATCCTCCTTTACCTTCCCTGCTCAGGTACTCTGGAAGAACCCAGATTTTTATTTTTTGGTACCGCGGGTTAAATTTCGACTGTGCCACTTTGCGGAATTGCTTCTGCTGCTGCACCTCTACATCTCTATTCCTCAACCTTGAACCCACATCTTCTCCACTATCCCTCAACCGATTTACACCTTCTTGGCTCCATCCATTCCTCTTAAAATATTCCTCCCTTTCCATTCTGCTTTTGATTTTCAGCTCCTCATTTCTCTCTTTTTCCTTCAGACACTCTGCAGCAATTCTTCTTTCACCACCTCTCTTCAAATTCTCCTCAAACCTTATAGCCCTATGTCCTGTACACACGCTAACTTTCACTCTCTTTGTCTCCTCCAGCACTATGTAACTTGGCGTAGTAACATCTAGGCCCAGTGTCCACTTTATATATCTTAATTGTACCCGCTCTACTGCTTCTCTTTCTCTGTACCCCCATAATTCTACTCCGTATAATAATACCCCCAGTACCAACATATCAAAAAGGAACATTCTCATTCTAAAATTATCTTTAAATATCCTCTCCCCAATGCCCCATGCCTGATTTAAAACTACGTTTGCCCTCTTCGTCCTCTCTCTAATATGCTTATCCATATTACCGTTCCTCTGGAATATTATCCCCAGATAACAGAATTCCTGTACCACCTCTATCTCCCTTCCCTTCCATTTCCATTGCGTTTCCTTGTTCTTGCCTCCCCCCTTTCGGAATATCATTGCTTTCGTTTTCTCCACATTGAGATTCAGCTCCTTTCTGTCCAGATAACTCTCCAATCTCTTCATCATACTTTTTAACTCCTCCTCTCTCTTCGCCACCAGCACCACGTCGTCTGCATATGCCAGAGTCCAAAATCTAAGATTCCCTGCATCGATCCCCCCCAAAATGCCTTTCCTCATGTGCTCTTCCATATCTGCCAAGAAAATAGTGAACAGTGAGGGACTGAGCGGGCAACCCTGTCTCAGTCCCTCGCCTGTCCAGAACTCTTTAGTCATTCCCTCGTCTGTCTTCACCACATTTCTCGTTTCCGTATATATTTCTTTAATCCTTTCCGTTAGTCCTTTCCTCACACCCCTCTCTGCCATGGCTTCCCAGAGCTTACTTCTCTTCACTGTGTCGAAAGCAGCTTTTAAATCTACGAACAATGCGTACACCTTTCCTTTCTTTTTCATCGTTTCCCTTTCTACCACATGCTGTAGTATGTACGCATTGTCGATCGTCCCTCTATGTTTCCGAAACCCCGCTTGCGTATCTGGCAAAATGCCCTTCTCTTCCACATCCTTCCTCAATCTTTCATTTAAGATTGCCGCGTAAATTTTGTAAGCTGTGCAGAGCAAGCTTATACCTCGATAGTTCTCCGGTACTTCTGCATTCCCTTTTTTATAAATGGCGATAATGCCCGCGCTCCTCCAATCTTCCGGGAAGCCTTCTCCGTTCCAGACCTTCTTTATCATTTCTTTTAGCTTATTCCTCGTCGCACCCTCACTATACAGCCACGCTTCGTTCGGGATATCATCCCCTCCCGCCGCCTTCTTCTTCCTCAGGTTCCTTATCTGTTCCTCTATTTCCTCCTCCGTCAATTCTGGTTCCGTATCTTCTGTCTTTTGGAGCACTCTTTCCTCTCCCTTTACTCTCTCTTCAGCCCCCCCAAGTAACGTCATGAAATGCTCTCTCCACTTCTCCAACGCGATATTATTTTCCACTTTTCCCTTCCTCTTTCTATTCTTATTAATGTATTTCCATATTTGCTTTTCTGTCCTTGCCAATCTTATTTCCTTCTCCTCCTCTTCCTTTCTCTTTTTTTCTTTACTTTCGCAGAGTCTTCTGAATTCTGACCTCCTTTCCACATATTCTTCTCTCCTGATCTTACCTTTCCTCCATCTCCTTAGCCACCTATCTACCTTCCTTTTCTGTTTGGTGCACTCCCTATCCCACCAAAATTTTTGCCCTATTTTCCACTTCCTTGTCACAATCTTCTTCTTTATCATCCACCTGTTCACCGCCGATTTCAGCCTTCGCCATTCCTCTTCTATTCCCCCTCCTTCTTCAAATACCATTCCACCCGTTCGTTCCTTATATTTTGTCACTGCTTCCTCGCTCCAACACACTGCTTCCTTCTCCAGTTTCCCTCCCTCTGCTTGTCTTTTCCCTGCTACTGCATCTATTTCCAAACACAGAGGTTGATGATCCGACTCAATCCTGTTCCCTATCCAGAATTTTTCCGATCTTTCCCAACCTAACTCATTTACAATTACGTAATCTATCACTGATGCACCTCTTTTTTCTATACACGTGTACTCCCCTTCTTCGTCTCCTTGTACATTGCCATTCAAAATGTTCCAACCCCTTTCTTCAATCAACCGCAGTATTCTTTCTCCTTCTCTATTTTTAATTTTGTCTTTCGACTTTCTATTTTTCTGCTCTTCCTGCGGTTCCCCTATATAAACGCCGCTAATTTGTAATATAATTACATTATAATAATAATATAATTCTAATTAATTTAATATTGAATAATTTTATTAGTGAATAAGCTACTGTTACTTTATTCGTGAGCAACTTAATCGTGATATTTTATATACAACATATAAATATTACTAAAAATATACACATTTTATTATATTATTGTAATATACATCTCGCAAGGAGATTATGCAAAAGTTACGTTTAAGTAGTATTTTGAGAACGTCTTGATGCCTGATGAAAAATACAGATATTAATTAAATAATTTGAAGTTTATCTTTGTAAGCTTTTCTAAGGTTATCACAAAGTCATAAGGTTATCACAAGAATCATAAATCGAAACGAGGTTAAATTCTATAGGTATATTGCATATACATGAAGCTACTATGAAATTATTGTCATGTGCATTCAAATTGAAAGTAGCTTCATTAGGTTCCATAAAATGATACGATGCTCGGTCACGCATCATGCACTTTTTAATATGTGTGACGTGCATGAGTAAACTCAATTGCGACTTTGTTAACAATTTCGGACTCCGTATTGTAATTTTACGACCATATTTTACGTAAATAATTTTATTGACTTATGCAAAAGAAATTCAAATTTTTCAATCGAGTGCATTCATTGTGCTTTTTAGTGATTATGCGGCATAAAATATCAGTGTTTCTTCATTTCATTATTGATTGTAATAAAATGATTTCGTGATAAGACGTAATGATGTTATAGCATTTAATTATAGAATTACATTAATTTTAAAAGTAATTCGTAACGATCTTTTTGTATGGAGTAAACCTTTCAAAAATATACAATATAATATTTGACGAAAACAAATTATTTTGTGTACTGAAAGTTTCAACAGGTATCTAGTTATTTAGTTCGATCTGATCTTTTTACTGAAGAAGAGTTTTGCGTCGAAAGTTTTCTACTAATTTAAATCGTAAGTAGATAACTGCTACATCGCTGACACGCAGTTTATCATTCAGTACACTATAGAACTTACTTTTCCAACTTTTAGAGTCTAGAAGATGTAGTACTATGTCATTCATCACAAAAGTATTTTATTAAAAGTTTACGTCATAGATATAACACTTTCACCTACATAACCTTTCATAATATGTCTTACTAGACAAATGTGTGTCATATGTTCTATACATAGCCATAAGTAACGCTTATGTAAATAATAAAGACGCAGTTTCTTAAAGTTTAATGGTACGGTGTATATACAGGGTGTCCCAATAATGTTTAATAATTCGGAAATAGGGAATACGTGGCATCATTTCAAGCAACATTCTCCTTTACAAACATTTTCTCCAAGGCATTGTTAACGAGATATTAACGAAAAACAGTGACCAATGAGAGTGACCAAGCTAACGAGAACGAAGCCCAGTTCCGCTAATTGGCTCAGTCACCTCGTGCCAGCTGATCTTGTCTCTCATTGGTCAGTATTGTTCTTTGATAACTCGTCGATAACGACGCCTTCAAGAACATTTTTGTGAAGGGAAAGTTGCTTGAAATGACCTCAGGAATCCTTCATTTCCATGTTGTTGGACATATTAGGACACTCTGTATAATACGTTAAGAAACTTCAGTCCATACAATTTGCAAGAAGCCAAATTTTCGCTAAGAAACATCTCCTTACGTCAGTTGTGAATCAGTAAGATTAAATGGATTTACTACTGTAACGAAATAAAAAACTAATTTAAACTTACAATTGATCTACGTACAGATTAACAAAATCAACTAAAAGTTTTAAAACTGAGTAGTTATGACTGTACTTTAGACTGAATTTTATGCATTCAATACAAAAATGAGTGAGGAGTAAAAAAGGAGTACCAAAATATGTACTAACGTGAAAACTAATTGCGGTTATTACCAATCTAGATATATGTGGTTTAATAAAATCTATAAAAATCATCAAAGCCTGGTACTCTTAACACATTAAAGGCGGGGGATCTTGAAGAAAGTATGCTAGGTAACGCTTCAAACCACAAAACATACTAAATACAGATGAAGTGCGCATAGATTGCGCAATGAGGTTGCAAATCGTACTAATACGACTCCCGCCTTCAAGCTACAGTCGAGATAAATCGTATTACTACGACTCCCACCTTTAAGCTACAGTCGAGATAAATCGTAGTACTACGACTCCCGCCTTTAATGTGTTAATATTGCACTGTCGATTTTATGCAGAAATGAGTGAAATTTGAAACATTAAATAACCTAAAGGAATTTAATAATTTCAATTTGTTCGAATTATTAAAAGGAAAACGTAATTTTTATCGGGCTGCTTTTTGCAAATAATATAAATATTTTTTATTTTGAAAAATAATCCGCGGTCTAGTTATTTCTTTATTTTCAAATTAACGAAATTAATTGATAATCGGTGTGTTGCTTATTATTTTATCTATCTCAAAAATAATTAATAGAGACTTTTAAAATACATAATGAAACAAACTATTTGTAACTAAGAATTGCCATAATGCGATAATTGTTAATCAACCATCCTTTGACCACATTTTTTCGTTCGCAATTGAATTAATATTTTATTTTCCATACGTTAATCTTGTTTTACTCGCCAATGTCATATTTATTAATTGGTGTCGTTTACGGTGACCATTAGCCTTCGTAGTACTATTTACACGTTACTATCTCAATCAACTGAGTAAATAGTATTGTATTCGTCCTAATCGGTTCTCATTGGAGTGAAAGTTAAATATACCGTTAGCAATGAAAGCCGGTACATGTCATCCATCATTATTACTACACTTGGAGCCACACTGATTGTCGTCAACGTGTATTAGACCACACCTCCACCATTTCATTTTATTTCCGTGCTTGAAATAGACTGCAGCAAGTGTAATTGCAAATGCAATCTACAATGTATGCGTATTATTTCTGGAGTTACCATAATGTTCTTCGCGAAAAATATGTAAAGATGCAAAATGTTTTATCTCCACGCACGAAGAGCATTTTACAACCTCAGAAACAAAATACGAACGTATTATTTTCATGATTCGCTGTTCCAATTGTAATTAGCGTCTTGCTGAAACTAATTAACTTTCATAAAACAATTTGCGATATGTCTTAAGTTATAAAGAGTGGGTTATCTAGTTTCTTCTTAAAATTATTATTAAAAAATTGCTTAATATCTTTCAAAATGTTATACTTCTTTAAAAGGAGTAAATATACTGAATAATTATGAAAACAATTTAATGTGATTAAAAACAATTTAATCACTTACGGAAAGTATCAAGCGAGCTATTCGCGACATGATATATTATTTTTCATAATTAATCGGTAAGTTTACCGATTGCGGTAAGTTTACCGATGACTTTTGTCGAAATCTAAAACACAAAAACACAGCATTTACTGACCATTAAAAATGCTTCTCATTTATTTTTGTCATAATGCTTCATTTAAAGAGCAAAATAGATTTCTTCGTAATCCTGATAGTTTACAACATAATTAAAGAAAGTGGAAATTTGCATAAAGGTTCGTTAGTAGGCGACTTTCTCAGTAACTTTATTGAATTTCAAATAACGATAGATGCTATCGAAAGAAGCAAAGGGAAAAGAAAAATGCGATTCGTTACTTACAAAATACTATGTCTATTTTTCAAAATACCGTTAGTGAGTTCAAAACTTGTTTTTTTAATTTTCAACGAGCGTTTTCATTCTATTAACAAAAAATTCACCAGTCTACGTCTGATGAAGGAAGTTAATCGCAATTTTATATTGTTTGAACTTCATTGACATCGCATTCATATCGAACATAATTGGCATAATTTAATAAATTAAGCTTTGTAATGCTCTACAACATGTCTAAAAATGCTTATACTTAGAATCTGTTACTATGACATCTACAATGCACTATTTTAAATCAATATTTTCGAAAATTGCGAAAGAAGTAAATGTCCAAGATTATGAGAGAGAATACAAGCAATTATGTAGATGGTTCCACATTTTACTATCAAACATTTTTCTAAGCATAGAAATTTTCATTGTTTTGAAGAAGATGGAACAAATTTTAATTTCATATTACTATCCATAACGTTATTGATCTTGATAGAAGAAATTATAGTAATAGATAAAATTATTGACGCTTTGTGATCAAAATCAGAACCGTGACCACAACCCCAACCATAACCACAACCACATTTGTAGCCCAATCAAATTGCGTAGCTTTCTTATAACGGGCAATGAAACATGATTATATACTAATCTCAGTCAATTTACTAGGTCAATGCATGAGAAACGTGAATTAGGTGTTTTACGGTAGAATTTTCAGTATGTATTTCAGTTATCAATATTTATATTTTTGTTACAAACCTAAATGAAGAAATTGCATCTGCAATATTTGAAAACAATTTTTTAGTCATAGTTTAATTTTTCCCTCACTTGAGAAAAATTAATGTTGCTTGTTCCAATCTTAGAAACAATATTCCGTTTTAAAAAGTATCTAAATATTATATTTACTTGACTGACTGTATTTTCGTGTTTTTAGTCGATAATCCAAGAAAACTCTCCAAGTCCAAAGGGTTCAAACAAGATAATTCAACTACCTCTTACCTTTCTTACGACTCTACTTCGTTAACCCTTTGACTACAAAAGGTGTTATATATACGCCCTCACAGGTTCAGCAGTTTGTACTAAAAGCGTAAATATACATTCTCTACGTTTTGTGGACTACAACACTTTCGCTGCTGCACGAACTTATCATTGTCTTAAACATGTTAAATAAACTTGTTATTGATTGTCAATATGAAATTTCTTTCTTTATGATTATCTTCGTAATAATATGTGCTGTTTCGCTTTCATTGTATCGATGGTTTTGTGCGACATACGTCAAATGGTTAAGAAAGAGTGAAACTTCGCAATCTATAATACTATAGGGCTGCGTGGAAAATAACAGTTTCACCATCGAAAACATCATATTCACATTGGAACAAGCGAATGGCTTGCGAGCGAGCAGTGTTTGCCGTTTAAAAAGTGTCCACATCGCTAGCAAGTACAGTTCGCGAACAACAGTGTATAACTAGCATAAGGTTACTATTGAATTTGGTAGTTTATCAATTAAAGGACGCCATCAGAAGCAAACCTTCAAATTATCCTTTCCGTTCGTGACTCCTTGCGATCTCGTTTATTTCTTAATTAAGCCGAGGGCGGGGTGAAGATGGGGTTAGAGCTGCGATCGAGCGAGGAACGAAACGGCAATCATCAGGACGGATCCAAGGGGATGTCGTTTTCACTGTCCCCTTGAAGCGTTCGCTCGGAGGATCTTCTATCAATCCGCCCTTATCCTCGGAACTTCGGTTTCTCATTAGCCGGCATTCTTCGGCTGTATTTATGAAGTCCTTCAGCCTGTCAGGCTAGAGACGTTTGATTTATCACCGTTCACGTTGTTCCCGATTTCATCGACGGCTGCATTATCGGCGAAAGCTTCCGACAAATTTAGAAAGAAACATCGAATCTCCCACCCCGTGCTCACGATTCCAATTTATTTTACCGATACCGGCTCTGCTCTCGCTTGTCAAGAAGCATAAAAGGGGCTTCTTTCAAGCGCACGACGTAAATACCTGTTATATACTATTGCACAATACGAATTTTCTTCTGAACGGAAGACGTGTCCCGCTTGGGACTTCGATCGGACGACATAATGTCGCAGAATCCTACCGACGACGACGCGGAGCGGCGGAACTAACACCAATCACGTGAACCACACCGAATTCAAATTTATTGCTATTGATGATAGTAATTTATTTTTCTTTCATAATTATGTTGCTTTGCAATTTTTCGGTCTTAATCATTTAGCTAATAAAACGAGACAATTTTTGTTTCTTGATTGTTTACCTTTATTTCTAAATTCTTCTAATACAAGAATCAAATTCTGTCTCGTTTTAATAGAAATTAATAACATCTGTAGCATAACATTAATAGCATTTTGGACATTACGTGTCGAAGCATCACCAGTTTGAACCGTTGTTATAATACAACGGGTTGACACTATCAGAACCTATTTTTTGACAAAGAGCAAACAACAATTTCTTCGATCATTCGATACATCGGCTCTTACATCATTTGAGTATTCAATGGTTTATCTGAATGATCTACCTCAGATATACGAGCTCGTAATTGAACCTTCATTGTCCGAACTTCTGTCAAGCATGTAAAGTATATTCTTATTCATAACTAAATAATTACATTATAAAACAAAATAATTAAAGAAAAAATAATTTCTTAGTAACACAAACACTAACTTAAAAAAAACAAAAACAAAAGACAAAATAGCTAGCTCTTAATAATATTACTAAAATTATGAAAATCGATTCATATTTCGGTTAATGTTGTTACATTACAGACGACCCATGGTAAAATGGTAACTGTACTTATTTTCTCGCGTTACGAAGTTTTAAAGCGTATTGTAATTATTTTCACAATAAAATTGGCGTTACTATTCGCTTGAAGAATGGTTTAAAATGGACATTTCACCGATCCTTATACTTATCCATATACTTATATATTGTATACACAATTAATTGAAGTTTCAAAACATATTTCTGAAGATATTTCTTGTCGAACTATTAGCCATATGTGTCTAATACAACAGTAATTTATTTTATTTAATTGCCAACAATTGAGTGAGTAGCTGTCGCTAGAAGTACGCTTGCTTAACACGTTCACGCCGGCGTGACCCACCGGTGGGCCACACTTGACTATTTATTATTATTTGGAGATAAGACAGTCCCACCTCACGCGAAAAGACGTAGATTTTTGTTCCGGCGTGAACGTGTTAAAATGACCCGGTAACCGTAGGTCGTTAAATGTTAACAATTATAAAACCAAGCTGCAAGGCTCAAATAATCGTATCTCCTCTTCCAAAATTGTCCATTTTTGCTTATAATCTGAAGAACAATTTACTCAGAATTTACTGTATTGACCTCTCCAGAGATACTGCCATGTATGTGTACGTTTAGTTTTCTTAAAATTATGATTATTCTAAGTGTAAAGAAAATGAGAATCAGTTGAAGAACTATTCGCTAGACAATCCCTCAGGAATACCAAGAAAACCTCATCGAATGAAATGAGATGGATGATAAATAAAAGAGAAACGATTAAATAGATTGTTCCCAGCTATAAAAATTCATCCCTGAAGAGGTTAAGATTCAAATGAATTAGCTAGTTTGTTTGCTTTCCATTCAATGATGTTCAGAGGTGGTAAAAAATGTGGTACATTTGTTTACGAAGAGAATATCGTCTAATGTTTTATTTATATATGAATGCTTCAAGGACAACTTAAGGTCATTCGAGCTTCATAAGTGGTGTCTATATTATTTTTAAACACAGACAGAAGTAGCATACCGAGGGGAGTTCAATCACGCAACGGTTCAACGAGTCCAATCCTGTTGTAAGATTTTATTGGAGTTGTGGTTAGTCTATTAATTAGTGATACTTTTATAACATCAATATTACTAATGAGTACAACCAAAGCGATTTCTTAAATGAACAAATGAAAGAACTTTTCATTTTGAAGTATACTAAGCACAATAATTAAGTATCAATAAAATTGTCAGCAGAAGATACTATTAAATTACTTATTTTTACTAAATTCATTGAGATTTTTTATTGAAATATTGAACAAAAATATTCTTCTTTGCGTGACATGTCTATTCAAATAGACAAACACGATATGTTGCAAAAACGTTTATACAATTTTTTCTGTTTATTTTGTAGATTGAATTCGTTACATAAAACTGACGTGCTTGAAATTTACAATACCGAATTTCATGATATGTACGTTATTAAAAATGCTCAAACATGGGATTTTCACAGATAGTACGCAACGTTAATTTTCTACTGTATTGCAGATTCAATCATATTCGAATTGAAATAGATTTAGGCATATTATTATATCAAGTTTTTTGAGTCAGTTACACAAACATAAATTCCACATTATTAAATTCCACGTATTTACACGCAGCAAAGGAACAACTTTTCCATTGAATTTGCATTGTGATTTTTTCAGGTCACTACTACATTCATTGATATCTACCATAGGTAGTTCATACACATAGATAAATATAAAAATAATTACATTAATAATGATCAACGAATGTACAAACAGTAAGTGACGAAGTCTAATTAATACTGATCGTAATCTTTACAGCAATATTAAGCTAGAGTAGCAGCCCAATGACGGTGCGCTATGTATCTCACATTTATTTCACATTTAATTCCCCCCTCGCGTGAGAAGAACTCGTAAATTATGCTATCTTATCCTCCCACCGAGAAGTAATTATGCCTCTTTCTTTATCGAGTGGTTCGATTAATCTCCATTTTATAATTCCTTTGTTTTTACTTGGACATAAATAAGATAATTTATTGTTGAATCTATTAGTATAAGATATTCTATTGCTTACTTTCAAAATCCACATCTTATCGTAAAAGGCTTTTCATCATCTCTTTAAATCGTATTTTTATTCACCACGTCTGCCTATTGTACTAAATGCAATAATAGGTTATAAGTTTGTTATCGGTGTGGTTACATAAAAATGAACGAGCAGTCATCTAAATGTAAACGTAAATATAAATGTTTAATCTTGAAGGTTATGTGGGATTATTTTTTTTAATGCAATCAAGGATATGTAATGAATTATTGTATTATTCTTTTCATGGACTTTTATATTATTTTATATTACTCTGGTCATTCAAACGTGAAAACGAGATGGATACTGTCTTCGATTCTGCAAACATTTGTGAAGAAGAAGAAACTATATTTTTTTATTGATAACGCGTGAACAGCGCCTTGTCGTCAAATAACCATCGCTTGCCTATCTTGACTTAACAGTGCTATAGCTATACGTAATAGACACCCCGCTAGTGCCAGCTAATATATACACATTTAATGCATGCTACATCGACAGATTTTTTCATGTAGTCTCAAATAGTAATCACGAAATTATTAAGAATCGTGTTACTTTTAATTTTATCAGCAATAGTACACAAAAAATAAAAAGTCGACTAAAAGTTGTTTTTTGTATGTTGGATATTTATCATGACTGTGGTTTGCATACACAATACTGAAAAAAATTGTATATAGATTTTTAAATTTAATTTTTTCTCAAAAAATACTGTTTTTAACATAAAAAGTAGAAGTTAAAAAATTAATTTCAATACAACATTATTCAGCGTAAAAAGTGTTATAAAAACATTTTCTAAAAAATTACTGGTACTTGGCTTTCGAATAAATGATATGTTTATCATAATCCTATGGTTTTTATTTTCTTGAACATCTACAACACTTAATATCGAATAAAAAAAGTTCGGAAATATTATCATAAACGATGTAAGTTCGGAATAGTTTTTCCAAGCTGGCAAAAAACAATAAATAATAAATAATATTAACAAAAGCTATAAATAACATTTCAAGCTTTAAACACAGATCTCTTAACTGCCTGTTCGGAATACCGTGGCATTGCTACCAGTTAATTAAAGTGACCTTAGATAAACGGGATTAGTATGGTTAATTGGAGAGCTTAGAGAAACTTGGAGACGAACAGATTAAGCTATCAATGTAGTTTGGAACGGGGAGCCACTTGCCTTTCGACAAACATTGGTCAAGATTAATTCAAGCCAATTCAAATTACTTATTACTTTAAGAAAGTTTCCCGATATCTTGAAGCGATTAAAATTTCATTTACTCCGGATTAAATGTGTATCGAGCGAAGTAAATAAAATACATTTGATTTGAAGTTTACTGAGACATGCTATTTCTTTTCAAGAGTTTTACCAACCGGAGACTCATTCAGCTCAAGATTAGGAAAACTACAAGGATTTTAATGTGATATTGATATGAGAGAAAAAAGTATTAGTTTTACAAACAGAGTATAGATATAATTTAGTAAGTTATTTATGCAAAAGTCCGCTTCAGTGTTGCAACTTTAATTATGTTGATCCATCAAAGAGCATTGGAAATTATGATTTAGAATACTTTATTTCTTTATTATAAAAGTATATTTCCATATATTTACTGCATATGAATAGTTGAATTATTTGAAGTAATATTTACTTTGGGATGTGCGAAGAAACAATCTTTTCAATTAATATCAGTGCTGTTAAACTTGCAACACAGAGTTATATTAACTTATTAATTGCAAAATCTTGTAAAAAGAAACGTGAGGAACATCGGAAAAGATTAATAAATCACAAGGAGCTTGGAAACATCAGAAGTTCTATCAAAATGAATAGAATATCGACGAAAAAAAGACATCAGATTGAGACATAATAACTCTAAATATAGATATATGTAACTGTAAAATGTATATATATAATTAAAATTAAACCGAGAAATTGCATTTGTATTCTACTAATGCTTTTCCTCAAAATAAACGAGTGCTCGGCGAGTTATCGATGGAAGTCTATCATTTTATTCAGTTACCAATTGGAACTGATGTTGAATACATAGTAATAGCATTTCTGTAATACCGACAATTGCGTAATGCTGTACAATTATAACTTCGGTTCAGCCTGTTCCTTATAATTATATCATTGCTCTGGTACCATCTACTGCCCGTCTTGCGAATGATGACAGAAATACGATTAATGACAAGCGGGGGAGAAGTAATATAGAACTGGGACAGCAATCAATGAGACCATCGCAAGACGATGGTGTCCACTGTTGTCTGTAATCATGTTGCTAGCTCAAACGTTGGAACTGTACGAAAGGAATATTACGTACCCAAAGCTAACGATGCGTTGAAGAAGTAAACCCAACGAGGCTACAACTAGAGATTTGCTTAAGATTCCAATTCAATAGTAATATCAAATTGACCCCTTCGTGTGTTATTAAACTAAATTAGTCTCCTTTCTTCATCAGTTCTATGAAAATGTAGAAAATAATGACAGCGGCACTGTGTATGAAGATTCTCGTTAAATCAAGATCATAAAGGCAGCTTTCGTCTATGATCTTACTGAATACCATCAACATCATCCCCTATTATTAGAATAATCTCCGCTCATGTGCATAATCTATGTGATTGACAATCCTGTTAAGAAAGACTTTCTATTCTGCACATGGTACTTCAATTTATTTTCCGGATATTTACATCGGAGAATAAGGAAATATTGTTGTCTATACTTTTTCTCTTTACCGTTTGGACTTCGATTTAACACTGATTTTCTGTGCAAAGACATAGAGATATTTTAATACGACTGGCTTTGAAGTAAATTTTAATTTCTTTTATGAAGAATCTTTTGTTATACAAGAGATTGGAAGCACAAACTCTTTTTACGGAGAACAACAAATGATTGTTTTATTGACGATGTCTTAATTTTGCTTTCCATCTTCTCACTCATTTGCGATTTACTGTGTCACGTACAGTGACTTCCAAAAAACGAATTGTCGTACATTACAGGTTACAATAACTATCAGCCACAATAACATCCAGTTTGACTCAGATACTTTTCTATCAAAAGAGATTGTAATTGCAGTAGAGGATTCTATATCCGTACATTTATTTTTTCAATATTCTAATATCCAAATGTTTCATTGTTTAATCATTATATTATTTAGATACATTATTGTTTCGTAGATAACTTGAATGAAATTTTTAGATAATACAATGTATTAATATCAATTTATTACAAAATCAAGCCTCCAAATAAAGGAATCTTAACTGCACTTTTAAGTGGAAATGTTATATAGCAAATAGCATCTGCAATTATACAAGAATATAACCTTGAAAAAATAGAATGAGCATTGCCAAAATCAATAATTTTACCTATTTTGTTTGAAAGTTGGCGTATCTTCGAGGACTTTTTTACAGAAAAGGATTCATTAAATTAATTAAAATAAGCAAACATTATAATGAAACTAGCGAAAGGTTAAATAAATACAGTTTTTTCATCGTGGTAAAGCAACACACGTCAGTTCTCACTATGCTTACTATTTAATGATTTTGACGTGAGAATTCCTGAAGCATTTAACATGTTAATAACTCGTTAGCAAAGCTGTAAGAAACATTTTCGCTAAGAGAAAAGTTATTACAAGTCTTCTCAGGAATCACACCTTTCTGGTTTTAACTGAAGTTATAGTAAATTCTGTATAAGCGTCCTGTAGTCAACCGCGAGGTTGATTGAGCCACCAGTATAGCGATGGTTAAAGAAAGAGAAGGTTCGTTTTCAACGGCTCGTCTGAAGGGTTGCTCATTTCAAGTAAAAGTCTCAGCGTTCTCCAGTGAAATAACTCACCGATGTGCATCGAAAAGGTGTCACTTACCCAGAAGTAGCCTGTATGTCGACTTCCGGCCAAGAGGGTCTCCTTCGGCAGAACATCAAAGGCGGCCGATCGGAGGAACCGGTGCTCCTCCGAAAAGAACCGACTCTGCGCGGTGACGTGCTGCCCGATGCACTTCCTGTCGCAGGATGCACCGTCAGTCCTGGAGAGGAAGTGCACTCGAGAGTTCGTCTACGCGTCGACAATGAGCGTCCATGGGAGGACGGCGTAGTGCCCGGAGGTGGCACTACCTGAAACAGTAAACAGACGCGTCGAGATCGGTATAATTGTCTTCCAAGGAAGTTCCTATCCGGAGAAATTAACTCGCATTCCTTCCTAGCTTTCGTCTCTCCTAGCACTGACAGTTTTAAAACTTTTCGCTGGTATGAATTTTATTGTCTTCATAGAAATTCATCTTTCTCGGTGTCGAGTGTAGTTTTCTAGTTTCTGGCTTTTTAACCTTTTAGATACTACGCGCCACTATAGTGGCTTTCGCGAATGGCTCGTGCTTTACTCAATTGTTTTATTATTTATTAAAGCAAACAATTAAAGTGAAAGTGTGTATATACAATATATTAAGAAAAAAATATATGTTATTAGTACTACATATAGATATCCGGAAAAAATATATATTAAGAGAAAATCGTAATTTAGTTACGAAAAACTTTATTTGCGCAAAATCCTGCCGTATCTAAAAGGTTAATAATAGTAGAGGAGAAACAGAGAACTGGGATTTAAAGGTAAATAATTAAATATTCTTAAGTCATTCTAAAATAATAATCAATAGCGTTTTCCTTAAAATTACAACTTATATTTTTTAAAAACACAGGAAAGGTACGTGCAAAATGATTTGTTTTTTGGATGTCGTAAAGCCCGAGTGTACAACAGAAGTTAAAAATAACAGCTTATGTAATACATCTATAAAATGGAAACCTGATTTAAACGAGCTGTTGATTAAAATAATAGCGATTTTAATGAAATTTTAGTTAAACTGAATCTGTGATTTTTTAGACACATTTGATAGTGTTTGAAATGTATTAGAAACAATAATTTCCTTCTTGAAATTGTCAAAATATTATTGTCTTCCTCGTAAATAGTGGTCATTCTGGCTTTTTCAACTCTAGGACATTTAAAGCTGCAAAAGGTTTAAGGTCAGCATAAGGGAGAGTTCCGTGTACACATATGAGAAAGTGCTAAAAATATCTTTTCTGTTCGAGGTATGTTTATTTATAATTTAGTATGTTGTTTACAATCAATACCTTTCTATTACAGAACCAGACTGTTTATCTTTTACACAAATTCCTCTGTCAAAAAGGTAACGTTTTAAATTATGCGAGCACTTTGACCATGACGATATCAGAGACAAATTTCGTGTATGACGAAGGTAAACTTAGATAGTTTACAGAAATAAATGGGTTTTTATCAGTTACTCAAATCAAATAACTCGAAATGCTTTTCCAGTGGAAATAATCAGGTTATATGTCAATAATAAGACATCTTGTCTAAAACATGTCTGTCTATTTTACTTAACGACAATCTATGAATAGATAGTTTAGATATTTTTCATATTCCTTATCAATTAAATAATAATGAATTTTCATTCATATTATTTGTCGAATTGACAGAAGTCTTCGAAAAAATAATCATGCTGTACACGCTATATGTCAATGATATTTCAATCTTAGCACTAGAATTACTAAATCAGTGAAAATGAGTGGCATCTGATTTTTGGTCTTGCAATTCCTGGCAAAAATCTTTCTACGAAAATTTATGATACACACCTCTTTATTCGAACTTACATAATAGTAAGAATTATATGAAGTTCAAAATAAGTTCAATCTTTTACCATTCTTACAACACATTACATTGGTTGCGTAGTCCCTACTATATTGTTCCTATACATATAACGCACTTTATATCCTTTATAATTTTGTTTTGTAATTGTTTTCGCCAAAATAACTGACTTGGAAAGTATACGACACAATTTTCATTGGAAGAATTAGAAATCACCACAGAAATTGTATAGATACAAAAATTAGGTAAAGACATTATAAGACATAAAAAACGAAAATATTAAACGTTTGACTTCAATATTATACATCGCTGTGAAGATATGTATGACTGTTACTTAGATTTAATTTTCAAAAAATGCACGAATATATTATCGACGTGTATTTTATTATTTGAAAGTAATTCGCACTTCGGAGTGAATTTTCCGTGAATTTTCTTATCCAAACAGTGGTGTACTTGCTGAAAATGTAGAGCTTACTTAGCAAGAAACTAGAGCAAATAACAAGTTACCTCTGCTAGATATACCTCCAGTATAAAACTCGCAAAGAACGCTACAGTCAGTGCGTTCTTTAGTTACTTCCACGCAGCTAAAACACGTAGCTTAAACTGTTTCACCGGTATACAAGGTTGATGTTTAAATACCCCTTTTCAGATAATAATGCAGAAAAAAGTTTTCATTACATTATGATATTATTTGAATTATTTATTCACCTATTATCGTAGAGAATTCTAATTTTATTCGCACATCAAAGAGCATTTATAGTTATTTGAGGCGGTTAATATTATTTTTGATATTTCTTCTTTGGAATATTGGAATATCATTAAAACGGTACAAACATACTGTTTTAATATAACTTTTTTATTAATTTATATGAAAGAAGTAAGAGTTAACTGACTCAGTATAAAAATATCATATCAAAAATCATTTTATGCCAAAAATGAACATTTTACTATACTTGACAATAAAGTGCTTGCTGAAAACTTAACATCGGAAATTTTACATCCAAATTTCAAATTCAAAATGTTACTACTGTTTTGTAGGAAATGCTGAAAAATTTAAATTACAATTCTTTTACGAGTGCACACGAATCAAAATTTTTATTTATCTGTACTTTACAGTT
The DNA here is from genome assembly GCF_028453695.1 of Augochlora pura. Classification (NCBI taxonomy): domain Eukaryota; kingdom Metazoa; phylum Arthropoda; class Insecta; order Hymenoptera; family Halictidae; genus Augochlora; species Augochlora pura. The sequence continues at coordinate 5,002,566 of NC_135774.1, read as the reverse complement.
GTTTGTGTACTCTTTAGACACTGATAAACGGGAAAACAATGGAAAAAACTGTATTTAAATTTTCTTTTCGAACAAATTAAAATAACAAAAAATCGTGTTCGACAAGCTAAACTCATTATTTAAAAAATATGCAATTTACCGTTAAATAACTTTTCTGGCTCCAACAGGTTCTGAAATCTCCAACCAAATACATGCTTTCCACCCCAAAATTTTAAAAGCTGTTTTTGCAATTGCTAGATTTTCACACAGCATATATTATTAATTTCTAGGTCTTCCGAATTTTCCTTTGTTAGTTCTATACTTTTCTTTCTATTAGAATTAATCTTGTTTCATGATTAAAAATAAAAAGTCTCTCCATCTCGGCATATAAAAATTCCATTGTTCCATACACGTTACCAAGGTTTTTCAAAATTTCAGAAAATTGTATTTTTAGTCATTTTTCTCTTACGTTTGTAATTATAGTATCACATTGCGTACGGCGCATTTTTACGCTCTCGAAAAGTTGACATTCATTTTTTTTTGCTAACCATTTGTTAAGGGGATACGCAAGACTTCGTTACCCTGGTAACATAACAAGAAAGTCTATATTTAGTTCCTTAAATTGTCGATTGAGTCGAAAAAACCTGAAAACGAGATATCCCGTTTCCAGGTCACAACCTTCGAATTGCTAAAGATGAGAAATCTCGTATCCCGTACGCAATGTGTTAACAATGGATAGCTAAGACTCTTCCCGAGATGAATGCTTTTCTTTCTTTTATTTTCACATCCATCTAGTCAGTATTTATTAAAGTTTCTGATAAGCATGACATCGGACCACGTCATGTGTCATGAATTATGTTTATGTCCTAATCTTTTGAAGCTAATTTTTGTTAGGTTGAAAAATATTCTGAGAGCTCAGTATTCAGTGGCCCATAGTAACGAGCACATCTATCCTACAGTAACAGATGAGCTTTGTAGAAAGAATACTATACCTTGGGATAACCATGTGGGGTCGATTGTTGCGCGGTAGAGTTCGTGTTCGTTGTCCCAGTGACGCTTCCGGTGGAACTGCTTCTTCCGGTCGCGCTGGAGGCCGAGTCCTCTCGGTTGAAGGAGAACCGTTTCGGGCTGAGGCCCAAGCTCGCGACGCTGTCGGTTACTATCTGCGATAATGAGTTCAAGAAGCTCATTGTCAATGTGTGTAGGTGTGTGCTTGGTCACTACGTAATATATCCTCCCTGATGATCTAGACGTGATTCTCGCGCGAGTCAGAAGAACCGTTATCGTTATTCCTGTCCTCGAGCCGCTGCACGGGGACAACTTCGAGGCTTCCACTTCGTGCGAACTTTACACGCATCGATCTCGAAGTAGCACGGCGGATTGGCTCGTTGAGACGGGGAGGAAAGCACCTCGACCTCGAGAACTTTCACGGTTCTTTGCGTCACGACGATATCGATTCTGCCTCAGAGCCATTTGCAATTTTGTTACTTCTTTCTCCTGTTGATCGCTGCGGTCCCCAGTGGGATCTTAAGTCATCGTCTCTCGACCGCTTCTTTAAATCGTTTCCTCTTTTCTCGGAAGACGGGAATCGCTTTCATGTTGCGCCCGCATCATCTGTGGAACAGAAAGACTTCGTTAGAGCCGCGTGAAAGACGTTGACTTCGTGGACGGTATTGTTCTACGAAGATGCTTAATCCCGCCACCGTGGACTGTGTAGCAATCGAATTGTACGCTTCGCTAGGGTATTTTCTTGATCTGGCTAACTGCAAGCCGATTTCAACAAGAACTGATTAAAATGTATCGGAAAAATCTATACAGTACTATTTGCTAAATTGTCATTCTACTGTTCAAATAAAAGTGAAAGTGAAAAAAAGGATTATTTCAACATACTATAGTTAAATTGCGGATTTTCTGCATTGTTTTCAATGGATTCAAATTAGTAGCACTAAAATTACCAAGTTTAGTGTTAAAACAAGAAGTACATTTGTATTTAACTCTCGTTGTATGCAATTAATGAAGAAATCATAAATATTGAACACATATTTAAGACATGTATGATAATCGTTAAAAAAATCATATTATACAATATAAGCATAAAAATGTGCGTATAGTACAGCACGTTTACTGCATAATGCAGTGAAAATTTATTTTATGATGATAATTAGTAATTAGTAATTGGTAATTACAAAGAATCATATCCTCATTAGAAGAATCTGAAGTTAATGCTTTAGGGATAAGTCAACGCTCTTGTATGTTGTCATTGTTGCGTTTGTTTTCACTTTGTCTCGCACGCCTGCACGCATGCACGATTTATGGTGATGTGCTGCTAGCTGAAAATGACGACCACGTGGCAACGAGACGGTGATGGCAGTCAGGCGGTGTTGTTAATTTACAATAGGTCAGGCTCATTTTCTAGAAATTGAAGTCATTAGGAAGGGATCGTTTCTGCCAATAACGGAAACGCGTTTATCCTATTTCTGCGAGGCAATAACATGGGTGGGTTGGTGAGAATCGGTCAAACACTTTTCTCAGTGCCTTCTTTTGAGCAACGGGCAGTACTTTATTCAGATCTTCGAAAAGTCAATCGCAATAGGTAAATGAATAGTTCCTCAAGTCATGCAAAGTAACTTGTTCCGTAGCACAAATTCAATCTGCGGTTTTGTTTACAATTTATTAACGAAAAACAGTAACCAATGAGAGTTGTTAGGCTCGTTGGCTAGGGCGCCTTACGTTAGCCGAGATCGCCACTGATTATGAATGTTTTTCGTTAACAATTCGTAAACAAAGCTATGGATTGCATTTGTGCTGAGGAAAAAGGTAGTTCAAATGACCTCAGTATCCCCTCATTTTCCTATTGCGAGTGACTTCTGGGGCACTTTGTAAATTATTTGTATCGCATTATATCAGGTTATACTACTTGTATCAACTTACATTATAAATCACGTTAATTATTAATGTGTACGAAAATCAGTTTGAATCAGTTTGACAAAATTCTTTGTCAGAACTCTTGTAGTATTGATTGAAAAACATTTACTACATTGTAACATATATAAAAATGTAATACGTTTCTCTAAAAACAATGAAAATCGTCAGTTTTCAGCCGTGGCACAGAAATTGGTACATTTATCCTAGTTATTTTAACACGTTACCAACCGGTAGCCTGTAAATCGACTTTTTACCTTGGCCGTAGCCTGTAAATCGACTGTCATGACAACTGTCATTATTATTTGCTATCTATTATTGGGATATTATTACATAATTTTTTAAATAGTAGATATTTTTCGCGATGAATAAAATGGTAATGTTTTGAAAAAAAATGGTAATGTTTACGCCGAATGATCGGTCGATAAAGTGTTAACATCTCAGAAACATTTAAATTGATTCCTCGAATTTAAAATAAATTAAAGCATTTTGAAAGGTGTCCGAATTTAGTAATTTCAGCGTAGAATAATACCTTACTTGGCTAAAGTTGTCTAGGTCAAAAACAAGGTTATCGGACGGGACGTTTGACAGTAATTAGAGGACGCTTTTAGAAGCTAGCACGTTTAATAGACATCCATTATGCTGCGACCTTCGTCCAAGTTTACAGTAAAACCCTTGAGGGTATTTTCGCTTTTTGAGGTTTGCTGATAGTTGGACGAGTCGCCTCCAGAGGTGTGCTCCCAGAGGTTTAACCGAATGGAACTCTATATCGACTCAGTTCTGCTGCGGTTTCGAGAAACGTATTGGTATAATCATGGTGTGCCAACTGAACCTTGATCGAACTAACAATAAGAGGGATCCATTGCAGTCTCGAGCAATGTCTACCGTAACGATTCACCGTTCGTTGTTACACACCATTGCTACTGCGAGTTCAATCGATACGTAGAACAAATTATACTTGTCGTTTCTTAAATCTTTAACATTTAATAAGCATACTAAGGCCAACCTGCAATGTTCTCAATATATTCACAAAGGTTTCCCATTTCTTTTCAAAAACTATTTAAGTACATTGACTGATACGTAAATCTCTATAGAAGTTATGCGATATTAGAATAACTTTTTGTAGAAAAATAAGAATGAAAAAGAATTTTTGTTACAGGAATTATTTTAGCAACCTTGTTTCATAAGCTCCGGCAGAGATTCACTTATTTGATAAATGTCTATTCTTACTCAATACTTATGCTACGAGTCTTTAAAAACAACATACTTCTTTTAGCTGTTCAATTACTTAAACTGGCACATTTCATGGGGTTTTCTCCCTGCGAATATCCGGAATTTATGGGTAGATGATTTCAATTTTTATTGCTAGTTCTCAATCCTAGATTTAAATCTAATTTTCATGCATATGAAACTTTTTCTCGTCACTGTACGACCTGTTACATGCGATATCAAACTATAATTGGGATAAAAAGTAAACTGATTAACGACAACGATTATAACTTATAAGTTATTAAAACTAATTTATGACAATTAGGCAAAATGTAATCCTATAAACGCTTATAATTCGTTTTCTATAACTCATTTATGATAATTTGTATTTTTTGTGAGTTGTAATCGTTAATCATTAATCGGATTACTTATTGTTCAAATCCATGCGCAACACGAAACATTGTAGTTTCCGGTGATGTAACATGTTCGTTTTAATGTCAAACAGAGAGTACAGTAAAATTTTCGCTCCGGTCAACAAACTGAAACTGCTCTGAATATACATACGCTGTCGGTAAAAGTGTCAGATCAAGGTGTATGATTAATGAAACGGTATAATATCGTGGGGCGCGTAGTTATATGAATTATGTATGCTCTACTTTCGAATATGAATTTCATTAAACTCTTGCGAACCAATATTTTCCTTTCTGGTTAACGCGTAATTCTGGTGTCACTGTTTTCTATAATGACCGATAATGTGCATACGTTTACTGCATATCCGCGCCTATTTTTAGTTCATTAATTGAAGTTGTTCTCCTCGTCCTGCAATTTCTATTAACAGATTAATTATCGCGTGCAAACTGTGTATCGCAGCGTCACATAGAAATAGTAATTATAAAACTATGGTTCCCAGTTTGGAAATGGAACAACATTACTAGAGTTGTCAGGTGATGTTAAATAAAGTTACGGGAATAGTTGTTGCGAATGATTTAATTTTCGTCAGTAATTCGCGAAAGTAATTAAAACCGAAATGAATTTCTCGATGGCACAGTTGAACCTAGTCAGTTTTTATACGGCTTATTCGTTATGTACCTTCTCCAGCTGTGCCGCCATTTTCAAAAGACAGATTGCCGTGTTTGAATAGATTAAAAAAGAAACGATATTCGACTGAACGCTGTCCACCCTCTATGCCGATACGTTTCAACCCGGTCTAGGTGAAATGCGTTTAATCGACTACACGACAGGGAACTGCAGTGCCGCTACCACTGCAAGAGTTTATTGATTCGTACGTCAACAAATATATATAATAAAACAGACGAAGTTTTGTCTACCAAATAAACTAATTTGAAAACAGATTGACGACGACGGTTGAAGTGAAAATTCAATGCTTGTTTATTTGTTCGAGCGAAATGAAATGGCGTCGATATGGTATTTCGCGCAACGTTTCGATTTTGACAGAAGTTGTTGAAAGTGTATAAATTGAACGACTTTAGTACTTCAATTGGAAACTAGTACAATCGAAAAATCGGAGTTACGGTATGCTCGCGAAAGTTTCTCACGCTTGTTCATTACTGCAATGAGTTCATGCGAAGCAAAAATATATACTTTAGGTGCAATTAGAGGTAGAAATGTGAATTGTTGCAGAGATATATATATTGTAAATATAGCCATGATTCTGGTCTTAGATTTAAGATGCTACGAACTTAGCTTAAAAAGAACCACGATTATTTACAAAAGTAAGTGTATATTATTAATACATATATTAATATTTCGGAAAACATTTCCCTCTCTTTTAAATATTTCTTTCAGAGAGCGATTGTTTGGGATGTTTGTAGCAAGGAAAAGATTCGTAAAACCGTTGTGACACATTTTTGCAGCTAATTTTGAATTATTCATTATTTTATAATTTTAATAATAATTATTATTGCAAAATGTAGAATACATCACTAGTATCAATCAGGCAACAGTTTTCTGGAGGATGATTAATCCCTTGCGTTATAAAATCCAGTCAGACTTACAGTAAACATTCCCCACATAAACTACTAAGCATTTTGCCTAAATCGATAGGAAACATGATTCTTCCATGATCAAAGTGTTGGAATGAACGTAAAGAAGAACATGTAGAAAATAAAAATTGCTTCATTTTATCAGAGCATTTATTAAAATCGAAATATTATAGAGGATCGAAACTTCTATGATTAAATAATCCCTTAAAAAATTCTTTTTCTAAACTTTCAACGTTAAATAATATATAAATAAGTGATGATCAACGATATATTGATATTTTTAACACGTTCACTGACGTTTCGACCTTCTGTGGGTGATTCTATAATTTTTGGTTACTATCAAAAATTCATCTCTATTATAATATATTATAAACCACATTATACAAAGAAGTTTAGAATGCAAAAATGTTCAAATATTATCTACCGTGATAAATATCAATGTTTTAATTGCAATTTCATTTGACACTGTGAAAATGTTAGAACTTGGTTTTCACTTGATTTTTGAACAAGCGCTTCACAAGTGTATATTTTTAAATATTGAAATATCTCTGAAAGCAGAAATTGTATACTTTAGAGTCTAAAGTATAGACAAGTTTCTAAAATCGATCTTTTTCGAAGTTTTCCAAATACTCCGCTCTGTATTGAAAATCTTTTACCCGATCGATAGTTCACAGAGATTGCTAAAATAGTCGGTTACGTGACTTTTGTGTTACCAAGATAATCAACTTCCGGAATTCCCTATATCTGTATTCTTCGGTTATATCCGCGCCTGTTCCGCACCCTATACACCGACTCATTTTCCTGCAAGACTCATTAACCTCGCGCGAATTCTTCTCACTTCCGTAGCTAGGCTTTTCCAAACAAGTCAACCGTAGACTCCGCGTAACAATTTCGCAATCGAGTAGAAGCCCACGAGCCTGTCACGATCTCAGCTTGCGGTACGTCGACACTCTGGCGACACTCCAACCCGGCGATTAATTAACCGTTCAATCGATATTATACCGCTTCATGATCGCAGACACTGTTGCTGCTTCCCGATGATATTGGTTTCCCGCTGGTTTTCTAAGCCTGATAAATGACACTTCATCGACTGTCGTTAGTGCTGAGATCGGGCCACCCCTTAAGCTCTGACTCATATCATAGAGCGGGTAACGAGTGTGTAGGTTTGGCTACCGCTTACGGATGGGAGGAATGCGAAGGTTTCTTGAATCTGATTAACCTTTTATATAACAATGTTCTCATACAGAAATAAACATCTGTACTAGGAACGGATCTCACACATCGTTTCTGAACACTACAGTCTTGTTTTTGTTGCTACTTTTTTAAAGGATTATAATCAGTTGAAAATAATTTAACGGTATGTTGAAGTTCTACACAAATTTTTACTGATCTGTATTTGATCTATTCACTTTTGTCATTAATGTATAAACTTTACAATCCAGTGATTATTGTTATTTTTATTAATACGCGACGAGTTGGACCTCCAAGTATTAATTAATTATTACTGTGTAATATTATACTAAACGATAGGATACTCGGTATTAGATTACTAAACACAGGTTACAATATTAGTAGAAAATATTGAGCATTATATATCGAACAAAATATTGACGTTTCTATTATATGAAGATTAATAATGAAACATGTTAATAAAAGTATAGAATAATTCAATCATATATATGTATGTATACAATTCGGAGATATTCTAATCCCGTACGGGCTCTTTTTATTTAAGTCTTATCTAGAGTAACATAAAAGTTAGTAACTTTTGATAATGTAACTTTTCATGTATGCAGAAATGTATTTTAATCAGGCTGATAAAGAATATTATTATTTCTTTTGTGTCCACGAAAACGAGAGATTATTCAAACGGTGCCGAAGAACGTATTCATTCGAAGCGTTGCCACTTTTGCTTCTAATTCCAAACAGAATCGAATAGCTGTCAGCAGCTTGAAGGAAAGTTTAACGAGTTTCGTTACACCCTATAAAATATGGTAATCAAGCGAAAAAAATACGTACTGCTCGAGTTTTCATTAAGGAGAGCAGGAAGAGTAATCCTACGGGGATCGGGAAACTTCAAGCGACTCAAGCCGAGGACCGAAACGAACGACGGAATGTAATTTGTTTATTATCGACTTCGGAATACTTGAATATTGACCAAACTTGAGCGGGATCAACTTCATTAAAACTTTCCTCAATTACTAGCACACGCTATTAAGTCACTTTCATAAATATCCGTGACAGATCTAGATCGTGGAAATGAAAATATTGAGAAACATGGTGTACATAAAAACATCCTGCATTGTCGAACATTTTACGAAGAGAAACCTAATTGTGGTTTCTTAATTTGGTTCATCAAATCGAGTGTCGCCTCATTTTACAATTTATTTCTCCATCGAAAAAGGATGTTTTTTATTTCTATCGTAGTCATAAAAAAATTCTAAAATTTTATATTATTTAATGAACGTTTGTTGCAAGCAAATATGTTATTACAAGCTACGTCTATGAAATTTAATTCTCTATTAAAACTGGACATTTCTTCATTTTTACAGTATTCATGAAGAGCATTTCGCCCATTCTTGCATAGATTAGTTTATAATTTTCTTCAAAACTTCTGCCGATTGAAAATTTGAGCCGTTCAGTGCACACATCGACTAACTCCATAAAACAAAAAGTCGAGAAACGCGATGAAATGATGTACATTGATTTTTAAAATTCCTGTTATAACATAGATTCACATATACTATAATATAATGTAGAATGAATAAATACAGATATAGCTTTCATTTAACGTATAATTTAATGTATAAAATTAATATTATTTAATGTATAAAGTTAACAAGAAAGAATAGCCAAAAAGAAAAAAAAAAAAATTTTGCCGTTTAATGGTGTTAATCTTTATTATTCAGGAAAGTTATTATAAATATAAAAAGTTATGACTATACCAAGTGCTTTGACACTTAAATTTAAGATTTTTCAAAAAGTGGAGTTAATCGATGTGTGCACTGAGCGGCTCATTTTTATAAAATCCTTTTATTCGTCGGTAAATTAATTCTTCCAAATTCGTAAGAAAACTTATAAAGTTAAACAATTTATTCTGTTTTAACGCGTATATGAAGACTTTTCCGATTGTATACAGTTGAAATTCACAGAAAAGTACAAAAGTTTCCTCTTTTGCATTAGTCTGGAAATGTAGAGATAAAAAATCTATGGCATCGCGTTATGCGAAGCGTGTATACGTAGAGTACAAAATTTCATGACAATTCTCATTTTACCTAGTTCTGAAAATGGAGAAATGCTCCAGGTAACTGTGTAACTGTCTGCTTGCAGTTGTTTTATAAGAATTCCATCGAATAAGGATAACAAGATTCTGACGTAATAATTGGCTTTAGTAGAGTTTCAGAAAGCTATTGATGAAAGCAGCATTTCTCTGTTCCCTATCCCTTCCGATTCTCATCGTTCCCTCATTTCGCGATATCCTCAGCAATAATTGCCCGGGGTGCTCGTTTCCGGCAAGGATCGCATCCTGCCGTGAGTTTTACAAATATATATCACACAACGGGGGATGCTAAACAAAAGCGAACGGGAACGATTTCAGGGACTGATCGAAAGCTTTTACTCCCTCGAATCTAATTCCAGATAGAGTGCCTCCATCATTCCGATAAGACCACCATATTCATCTATGATTTACCATTATGAGTTTTCTCAGCGCGCCATTTATTACTTATCTTACCAGTCCTCTGTGATCGAATTTTTCTATTCACATTTGCCTTTCCGTAAAATTTACCTTCGTTTATTTATATTCATCAACTACATAGTATCCCATCAATCATTTATCACGTTTATTAACACAATATCCACCGGTCATTCGGCTGTAAATATTTCTATTATTATAGACTAATTAAACGTTTTATGTTTTCATAAAATAACTATTAGTTATCATAACAACCAATTTAGGTTATCGGCAGAAAACCTGTGAAAAAAATTATCGGTAAAAAGCTGATTTATAGGCTCCCAGTCGGTACAGTGCTAACATTAAAGTAATACCTCAGAGATCTGAGTCACTTTCAATTTATACGGAAAATATTTCACGATTAAATTCATACAATTAATTAAGGAAATAACTTGTAGTGTACATAAAATGCTTGTTTTGCAAACGTGTACAAGACCTTATTACATACTAAATTGGAGACTTTACTCATATCTCTAATTATAGATATTAGCAAAAATTATTTGTTTGCATAAAAATCAGAAGTATTGAAGCGAAGAACTTCCATAAATGTATCACATTAGAATGTTTTTTTAAAATATATATATGCCTATAGTGTGAATCTTATTCAACTCTGCGGTCGAGTGGCGGCTCTAAGGTGTCGCTAAAAATGACCATGCCACGTTTCAAAGTAATTACTTGCAAACGTGTTAAGTATTTGGAAAATTGTTAAGAGATGTTAAATGTTGCGCGAGTCACAAAATACAATACCATATTGTATAAGATGTTCCAAGTTATATAAAATGGAGACACCATATGTCTGAACAAATATTTTGTATTTCCAGTTAAAACGGCTCCCACTGCAAAGGGTTAGTAATCAAATGTAAAATCAATTAATAATTCATTATATACTGAATTTTCACGCTCGTTGGAAGATGTCATACAAATTGATTCATTTACAGAAATCAATCTTTTGATCCGAATAAATACAATGAGAAGATTGTATTCGAGGCGTTAATCTACGTAAAATCCTATTCTGCCTAAGCTAGCATACGAACCCTCAGTCCAGTATCAGCATCTATTATCTCCTAATCTAATGGATTGTGCAACGCAATCGATGAGTCATTAATTTTCTACATGCACACATCATTAATGCTTCTCTAGCCAAGGTAAAAAGACTAACGTTATTGAGCTCATTAAAATTACATTTAGATTAAAACATTTCAGGAATTCATATACTAGAAATAGTTACACGATTGTTGTTAAACTTTAATTAATTGTCCAACGTAGTATTCACGTTTATTAATATCAAATTTAAACTGTATGTAATCTCTTAATCGGTAAATTATTGGCTTTTGCATGCTATCGGAAATATTAATGGTACTAATATACGCATTATATGGTTATATTTTATTGTTAAAGTGAAATTTAGAATTAGAGAAGGATTATTTTATATTTAATTACAAATTGTTTCCAAAGTAACAATGGTTAATAGTTTTATTGCGAGTTTTTTTACATTTTATGAAAGATGGGATTAAAAAGTGTTGAAAGCAGAAATAGGAATGCTTATTTAATAGTCTGCTGTTTATTATATTCATAATAACAAACTCGGAAATCTTCAACTGTAGAATATTTTATCACTTGAGGTAAATGTTAATTATAAATACTGATCCTTGAAAATTCGATTATTTATTCAAACAACAGTGGCTCTTATAGGTTTTTCATTTATCGAAACAAACCCTGTCTTTTGTCCTTAAATTGTATCCGAAATGACAAGAGTACTGAAAATATTAAAAACGGAACGCGGAACAATTCCATCTAATTCCTCGCGGAGAATTCGCACAAATCTTTTTGAAATTTCTTGTATTATGTAGGAGCTTGACCTACTAACTTTGTTAGGGGCTCGAAGTTTGCTTCAGTTATTTGCGAGTCTTCGGGAACTGACAGACTTATCGATTCACTTGAATTTTTCAAGTCGGCAGCCCTTGAAGACGTTGCCCTTTTCACATCAAACGTGTTCATTACACCATGCTATAATTGCCGTAGAGTTTAGAGGACTAATTGAACCTAATAATACTCCGAATAGTACAGATACGAAATAACGTGACCTAATTCTCTTAATGGCAGTTCGCATCATTTCTCGTATCATCATTTGCCAAGTTTCCAATGCGTAGGTATTATTAAATGATATCGTTCATTAAATAGCATTGGACGTCAATTACTCGTTACATTTTCCATGAAGAATGTGTGCGATTAGTTTCATATAATCAATGGAATTTATAATCCCGTGAAATTCTCGGAAGCTTCGAACCGAGGCGTGCGTAACATGCGCAACATCATCTGTGTACACAGCATAGAGAAAGCAATTGGACTCAAGAGAAGAGTTACCTCGGTATCTCGGTGCAAACGTGAAGCTGCAATTAAGTAATGGGTTTTAATGTAACTAATTCAAGGTTCGTTGGAACCAACCACTTCGATCAAGAGTACGGTAAGCTGTAACTTGAGTGGGATTTCGAAAGCAGCAAACTCATGAATAAAATCTAAGCTTCCTAAAATTCCAAGAAATTTCAAAGGATATAGTAGCATAGTATAGAATCAAAACTATGCCACCGTTACTTTGAAAGAAGGACAACTAAAGAGCTATTAAACGTGTTTGTTGCTTCGTTTCGAAGGGTATTTTCTATGGTACTTGTTTTTACAGAGAAGATATCGTAACCTCTTTTTAGATAAGACTTTAAACAGTGGAAAATTACTTTAATATGTAACTTATACACACGTTTACGAAACTTACAATAAATACAGACAGTAACGTATAAGTGCATTCATCAAATTACATTTTATAGATCATTTTTATAGAATATTGTTATTAACTTAGTTGCAAAGTAGCTGAGTAAGAACACAGAGGAAAATTTTTATCTTATTCAGAGAAATCAAATTACTCAGCGAAATTATAGAGTGACTTAAGGAACCGAAATTAAGACGACAATGTCGAAGCCATCGTGTTCAATGTATAATAGATAATCTATTGCAGAGTCTATTGTACATGTTCCATATATCTACATGTAACCTCACAAAGAGTAATCCCTCAAGTACTTACTAACGGCTATTAAGCAGAATGAACATCTAAATAGAAAGAGACAAAAATTAGCTGGAGTTTTAAAAATTTTTACATAAAAAATAATTGAATATATTTTTTAATCCAAGCCATTATAATAAAAATGGCGGAAAGTCTAAATAAATACAGTATTATACAGTATTATATATGAAGCAATACATGACTCTGTAGGTTTATCATTAAAGTAAAAAATTGGTAAAATTATCGACTCGATGTAAGAATCTTTCTCAAGTCCTCATCTACTTTTTGGGAAGAGAGTTCTACATCAAAAATCTTGCTGCTCCGTTAGGGTTTCCATCACAGTAATTTTAATTCATTTCTACACGGTGAACTATTAATATTATTAATTGTGCTTTCAGTTATATTAGAATCGTAGCTACCTCTAGACACATATTGATTTCGAATTTCTCGCTTCAGCGTACGTGCTTCATAATTTTATCAGGCGAACAGAAATCAACTGGGACTTTGACAGATCACAGATCGTCTGGAATTTCTGAAACGCGAAAAAGTTGAATCCAGAAAGCACGAAATTTCGTCCGGCGTCCCCTCGACCTTATTTCCTTCGGGCCGAACAGCAGAATTGATCGACAGACGAAAGTGAAGGCACGACAGGTGGCCGGCTTCATTGGTGAGAGCTCGAAGGATTTCCTCGCACAAAAATGTCGTGAATGTCACGAGGCTGAAGGAGGGTCAGCAATGTTTGCGAAACAATTCTGGGACACGCTTTTGAGGCTCAACAGCCCCGAGATTCCTTCAGCTAAGGGGACACGATGAACAACGCGGATAAAACAGGAGAGAGCGTGGGTTTTTCTTGACGCAGGCCAATTTCATTAGGCACGCCAAGCTCCCTACTTCGTCGGCACGACGAGACTATAATAACGTAGAATTTCAAGCAATATCAGGCTTTCTTTGTGCACTCTTGTTCTAAAAGGCGTCTCAATTTTCTGCCATCCTACAGACAAGAAAACCATCACTTTGTAAATCTTGACTCGACAGTCTCTCCAACGTTCCATCAATGATTCAAGAGGAAGGAAATAATGCGTGCAATAACCGCCCGTTCATCTTTTGAGCAGATTGTCAATTTTGTCAAAATGGAATAAAAAAGTTTTTTTTATTTAACATGTCGATGGTTGTTTCGGTTATATGTGAGTGATAATAATTTTTAAGTAGGTTTCGAAATATATTTTGTTGTATGAATCTAAATGTTATAAGAATATCTTCAAATGTTTTCACGAATTTCAATTCGATCTATTCAGTTTTATTACGCATGTATAAAGTCTGCAGTATGCTTAGAGGTCATTGAAACGTATGAAATAATCATTAGTTTATTACAAAATATAATATAATGTATAAGTTATAGATTGTCAAAAGCGTTAAAAATTCTGGAATATTGTCTTTCAATTTAAAAATTCGACCTATATAGTATTTATGAATACAGATAGATATACAGGTTCAAAGTGTGTTGGAAATATAAATGTATTTGTCATTTTGCCAATGAGAATTCATAACTATAGTAGAAGCACACAAGTCTCATGTTTATTATTTATTGATAATAGGTGTTTGTTCCGATGGAAAAGGATGTATAAAACAAAACAAAATAAAGAGATGTATACAACAAAAATAATTATATCTTTTTAATAAGAATCCATAATAGTACGTACTTACAATAAATGAAAATGGCAAACATGTATTTCTTTTACATTTATTTTATGTTAATCGTAGTTTTTCTCAGCCCAAACTTCGATATAAATTAAAGTTACTATTATTTTTATGTCTTTACGAACCATGAACATAGCACAGTAATTCTTTAATGTATTAGTTATTAATGCATTAGTTCATGTTAAGAAAATTGCAAGTGATTTGTATACATTAAAATGTTTTCCATATTATTATCGTAGCTCTAACACCATGTTTTCACTATTTTATTTGTTAACATGTATATTAAAGTTATTTAAGATAATTTGTAAAACGCATTCTTCTAAGTGATTTAAAAGTATTCTACTGAATTAATCTTTGTAGAGCAGTTTGGACTTCATAATGTATGTAAATCCTCCAACACGTGTTTCCGAAGACCCTGTAAGTGAATCATTTTTTTTGTGGAGAATGAAACAATATTGTTACACTTGTTATCTATATTTTCCTTAAGATCTTGCATTTAAAATAATTCTACATTTAAATTTATTTAAATTCCTATCAATAAAGAGAAAATGTTCTACTTTCATAAATAATAACTAATACTTCGGCAAGCTTCTATTTAATTATAAACAATCAGGCCGCTATTTAAAAAATGTACCTCTTTATCTTGAAACATTAATTAATGTAATATTACTTTTTTCATTAACAGATTAAGGACATAAAAATGTGGTTGGAAATGCTGATATGAAGCTAAGCAAAGTTTATTGAATTTAATTAAGGGAATATTTGTTCAGTAATTATTGGATGTAACTAAAATTAGGTGACCTAGAATGTATCGATTGCATAATGAATCTGAAAACCAAACTTTAAATACATATCTATAATAAATATGAGGTTTAACGAATGCTAATAATCTGTGTGAATTGTACAAATTGTATATAAATGATATGCTACTTCGTAGATAGCATTTGCATATTACACATTAATATGAAAATAAAACGTATTCGTTTGGACAGAGTTGGTAAAAAGAAAGGAAAGAAGATGTTATTAATAATAAAATATCTAGCGTTTTTGATTTATACGAATTCAATGCTGCATGCGAACAGATAATAGTTAATGAATGTCGCTAATAGCCCATATAGAGTCTACAATGAATTGCCATTTGCAGTCACTAATAAATCCGGAAATAATGACAGATACGAAATCAGCAATGGATTTAATATCAAATATCAGACACTTTGATCTATCGAGCTATATTGTAAAACATACATACGTATAATGTATCTGCGCACATCGATTAATTTGAAACTTGAAATTCGATGGAAAATTTATTAATAACCAGAGGCGCATTTTCTGTAAATTCCCAGTACAACTTGTCTCCTGTTTTCATCCAAATACATTAACAATATCTCGGCAAATAATGCGTATTAAATATTCATATTTCTTTTATTATGGATTTTCTCTGTGAGAACTATACAAATCCATATGTGTACGTATGCGGATATGTATGTTCCAAGATTTACGTGATAAAAAACGTTGACGCTATCACGAATAGTGTGTATAATTGTTTCATACAAGCACGATTTCCAGCGAGAAAAGGAGTAAAAATATATCGCAATTATTTTGCTGGAAAATATGATAGAAAATCGTTACAGAAAAACGCAAATATTTAATTTTCACGAGGCACGTACATATATACTGACACTTTTTCAACCAATTTGAATGCAGAAACGTTGTGAAAACGAACATAATTAATTAGAACTTACAGACGAAACGCTTGAATTTGATAATTGAAATTAACAATGAATTTTAATATAAACTCCGTGAAGTTCCATTATTTGATTAAAACAGTTTCCAAGAATAATTCATAATTAATTCAAAGTCCATTATTTATTTGAATAGTTTGTTCGTAGTAAACATGTCGGCTGCATAAGCGTCAGTCTGAATCAGCAAATTTTGTCCAGCTAGGTAAGTTTCCGGGCAAGATAATTGTCTCTGCTTGAAACTTGTTAATTAACATGAGATCTCCAGGCGTTGGCGATCGTAGCTTGAAATCTTGAGCGCGTAGTATACTGTAGTGTAACAACTTTTAATTAACGAAGCCAACAGAATTTCAATAATTCCTCGAATAGCAAGAAATAAAAGTTCCACAGATACTAATGTTGTAACACAAAAGTTACTTGTACGAAAATTAGAAATACTGCTGCAATCTCTAAATAATAGTACATAATGCTAATGAATATTGATAGTCACGTGTTCCGCGATCAAATAAAGTATTAATGCATGGCTTTATTTAATTCGAATTCGTCAAAAATGAATATGATTTACTAAATTATTTTTAGATTACAATTAAATATTATTATTTTGTTGTAGGCTTAGAAAAAAAGTTGAATTGTTTGTTAATTCAGACAAGTTTCTTACTTCAAACAGAATTTGCAACTTCAAAAATATTTTGTATTTCATCATCCATAATAGTATAGTGTTTTCGAAATACAATTATATATATTTTTGTATTATTAAAACCATTAAATTATTTTTTTTTAAATTAGAAACACATAAGTTATTTGCATATTTTGCAACTTATTTTTAAAATTGATAGCTTCATTTCTTCTTGTTCTTCTTCTTTTATTTTCAACGTCTTATCGATGTCCGAAATCGCCAAGAAAAACTACATCACAAACATGGTTCTTAATTAAGAAAATTAAATAGTTTTTCAAAATACATAGTACCTCAAACGCCATTTTATTTCTTTACTCGATGACGAAATCAAAGTTGAAACATTTCTAGGCGGTATAAAATATAAGAACAGTTGATTCTATAGTGAATTACAGTTAAACACAGTGAAATATAGTTATGTATCATTCATTTTCACAATAAAGCCTAAAGTATTGATAAAAGTAAGTTATGAATAAGTAAATTATGAATTTTTCTTGTTTCTTGTATTTCATTGACTCATTTTTTTTAGATATGCATGAAATACGAAATCTTGAAATGTTTACAATATCGTGAAAGTTTACATTGTATCATTATGTTTAGTTGGGGTAGTCTATTGTATTTTTATGATCAAGTCGCGAAACTCCTTCAATTAAAAATTTTATTTCCATATAGAATTGTCAGAAATTGACTGTTACGAAAGTAAACGTTTTACAAATTCGTGATCGACACATAACTTAAGTTTAGTTTGGACTTATCGTCTCTCTAACGCTGTAATATTCCATGCAACGTGTAATAATTAAAAGAAAAGAAAACTCGCTATGAAAATGCAAGTTTCAGTACTTAATTGGTCAAGTAGTTTGCAACTGGGATCGATACGTTTTTACGCGAGAAACTTTACTACACTGATCAAACCAGCTACTACTCTTGTACTTTGTAACCGATCTTTTCTTATTTTCATACATGAAAGGAAGTCGATTCCATTAGTAGCTCGCACCGTTATGAAATTACGACCGACCAATTTCTTATCATTAAGTTACACGAAACAATCTTGAACGGAAATGACCGACTTCTCCGTCTAGGGTCGGTCACGGAAATATTCGGACACTTTTCAACACGGAATAAATTTTAAAACATTCGACCAGACGACTTGAATTTGTTCTAAATGTTTGAGAATCCAGTTATAACAAATTATTGAAAAGTAAGCAACATTAAAAAGTACTTTAAATAGTTACATTAGCTTACAAATGAAATAATGCCCGCATTTGTATAAATATATTAAATAAAAATATAAATATTTTACTTTTATTTTCTGATAAGCCTTCGCATAGAGTTACGTTAAATTAAAACGTTCCTTTCGAAATAATTCATAATTGCAGTACTTTCTTTGCCTTCCCTTTAAACTCTGTTCTTCATCGCAACTGAACAGATGTCTTTTCGTATTGTATACTAATGGATCTTTTCTCTTACAATAGAAAAATAAATAAATTATTAACACTTGACAGAGAGAAAATTTATTACATGTCTACATACATTATAGTTAATAAATTTCGAGAACAGAAAAACTGACTTTCATTTCCACTTAAAAGATGTAAAAAACTTCCGCATTTAGTAGAGTATTTTTGAAATCTTCATCGCGAGTCTGACACGTTGCTATTGTATAAAAGGTTTAACATTTGCACTAAGAAGTTCTGTGCCTTTTCAAGAGTTGCAAACGGAGGGTAATTTCGAGTTCTCAAGTGAAAAGTGCAGCAAATTGTTTATAGTTTCTACTAAATTGTGGAACTTTTGTTTCAAATATTTTCCAACATTTTATATTACAAGTTACAACGATTTAAAGTATCATAACAGTGAATGTTGAGTAGAGGCGTCATTTGACATGTATACACATTACGTATTGTCACCGAAATATTAGAAATTCATTCGTACGATAAAAATTGAAATCGAGAATGTAAAAATGTTCATAATTTGTACCCAAACCATTTTTAAACTAAATATATTTCTGGTCTTCATTCAGTGTACATCAAAAGTTTTTAATTTTTATCCTTAGGCATGAGAATCTTTGTGTACAATAGAAATGTTTTCAGTCAAGAAAACAAAGGTATACTTAAAGCTTCTTATTCAATATTTCTTGCTTTCTTTGTAATCTCGCAGAAATAAATATAACATTATAATCAATAAAATTCATAAGAATAGGAATAAAATATAATGCTAACTTTGCATCGATATTAAAAAAAATTTAGTTATGTCATCGATATTTGTTTATATGTAAAACAAATGTGTACAGTATAGTAAAACAAACAGAGCTGTTATTGTCTTTTGACATTTTAGGAACTTTTTATTTAGCATCGTCATAACTAGTAAGCCGCCAAGTGTATTCGTCGAGGGAAGAATCACCACGGAAACACGATTTGTTACAATGCTTTATAAAAACCATTTAGTTTTACTTTTATAAAAACCGGTTAGTATTCTCGCCTAAATACAGCACAATCTAAGATAATGACTAGGATAACACTTTTTATGAGGGCACACTCACTTTTAGTGATGGTAAACGACTGAAAGTTCCTTCCACAATGGGTCGTGATCAAGTTGTTACAGCTTGGCAAACATTTTGTAGATAACGAGTTCATACTAAGTAGTACACACATTGCATAAAGTAAACAAATTTGTATATCCCACAGAATATTTCTAATTTCCGATGCGCATATTTATGATATTTTCACTGTCTGAATTATATACTTTTTAAATGTTATTTTACCAAGATCTAACTCTGTGTTAACGCAACGATTTAATAACAATTTTATTCCCATGAATTTACATTACTAAATTTTGTTGTTCACGTTGTGATTATACAAAGCAATTCAAAGGTTTGCTCTTTTAAAATATCTTTCGCATATTGTTTTTGTCTTCCAGTTTGGATTTTAAAGTATTTTGAAATCTGCAGATATTAAAGAATTATTAACACTGTGATCAACCAATTTTGTTCAAAATCATTGAATTCTTTCTTATTTGTATATTTCGACAACGCAATTAATAACTTGTTCTGTTTAGGATCTTTACGTAAAAACAAATTATTTTATCTACGTTTAATTAATGTTCCACGAAAAATGAATTAACAACTGAAAGAGACTTAGTGTATTCGTGTTATTCGTCTTAGTGTTCAATGAAAAAAGATATAGTGAATGTACGTAACATGACGCTACACATTTCTAAAAATAGTAGTTGTGAACCAGTTTGGAAATCTGGAAAAGGGATTACATACAGGAATATAGGTTAATAAACAATCTCGTTACAGTGTGCTCGAAACTTCGAATCAGGGAAATAACGTTAATTGATACGAATTTGTTATTCTGGTTCGAGTGCATCGGTTACACGGCGTATATATTACACATCACGCATTGATGGATATTTGCTAATACATTTATACGTGCGTCAGATGTTATAAAAAAACATTTGTTAGAAACAAATGCTCGAACAAGGTAACAAAAATTTTAACGTTTATATTTATACAAGAAATAAAATTTAACAAATTCCCATGATAATGGAAAGCAATTCATTTGACATTTCCCTGAATTATTTCTCTCTGATTAATGAGTCACGGTAATTCAATTATCAAGTCATTTAAATTAATAGAATGTTGTACCTGTTTCAGTGATTTCATGTCATTTATCTTCATGCGTATTTCATTATCAGGAAACAATGATTCGTTTCAATTAATGGCGTCTGTCCAATATCACAGCTATCAGTTAATGAACGATTGCTTTTAATAAAAAGACCATCTTTTTCCGTTACGTAAAAGTTTTAATTTTAATTCAACGTTCAAAGACGACTTAATTATTTTCTACATGCGACCTTTCAACTTTTATTTTAATTCAATCAATCTTTTCGATTTCGTAGAATGTTGTGAATGACGGCTAGACAGTGCACAAGTTAAAGCGAAGTACATAAGTAAACATGTTTAGGTTTCTTATCGTAAAATTGAAAGTAAACACCGGTGTATTTGAGCTTCCTGGCTTACCCAGAGATTTTCAACATCGATGATCGTTTGACAACACGTGCCTTTGAATTTGCATATATGTATTTTTGCACTGTGAGACTTTTATGCAAGATACGAAACAGTCAAAGTACAATAACTTGTCTATAAATTATCATACTTCATGAGTGTATTTATTAAAGTTTCAATCCATTTGCATTATGTTTTGACATTTTCATTATATGTCATCGCTTTAACATCAGATCAGACTTCAATTTTAAAAAAACTTGCAGTTCTATTGTTGTGTGAGTTTTCTAGTGTAGGCTATGCACGATCTACATATATCCACGATCTAAACAGGCAATGTTCACACCACTATTTCTCGCCTCGTTACTGCGCTATTAACATCCAGGTTATTTACCAAATGTACATCGAAACATATGTCTATTAGCACTAGCACGAACCTCCCAACTGTGCCCCTATCTTCACTATATTCCATGCGGAATGCATGCGACGAATAAATTTCTCGCTTTCGCACAACTGTCTATTTATCTGTTTATTTTGCACAATCTCTGCCATCGCTCGTATACATACACAAGTTCACCGCCACTGTTCTGCCAATTCTCACAAGGTATACCTACTTGTTTGCCACTGGAAAATAGAGCAGAACCGTCGCCGCCGGTGTAAACTGTGATTCCCGCGAACCTCGAATTTGCACACGTATGTAGGTACATTCACATAATGAGATACGAGTGCTCGGTTCCTAGGGGATAGAACGCGACGAGTGTAAGTGCTCAATTACACGGATCAATTTGTCGCAGCTCACGGATCAAAACTTTGCTGAACCTACGATTATTGCGAACCGTTGATAACGATTCGTTCTTCCTGAATATTCTGAAAAGTCATCGCCCAACTGTGCATTTTCATGCAAAATGAAAATTGTTCGCGTTGACTGCAAGAAATAGAAACTAAATAAGAACAATATTTTTTAAGTAATTTGTAATGTGTAACCCTTTCGAGGGTTATGCCAAAGTATGTGCCATGCCGAAAATTCACATTTAGCACATGGCCAGTCATCTTTTGTATGAAGATTTTCATAAGCTATAAATAAAAACTGCGTTTAGTAAAATAATGTCTTTTCTAAAAAGTGTTGTTTGTAGCTTTAATAGATATTTATATAAAATTCTATTAATGATATCGTTCATCGCATGGATGACGGATATATCCGGCACTCGTTCTCATTCTGCTATTTCAAATTGAAATCATTTTTGTGATAAATGCATTTTGTAATCTAATCATCATCATCGGCAAACCGAGTGCGGTGTTAATGATCTCGGCACATGTTTATTAACAAAGTCATAATGAAAACGAACGTATATCACTGGAAACAAAGTTTCACAAAGATAAGTACTACTTTTTTCTCTTTGCATTAGTTCCTTCTTACGTAATCTCAATATAGAATGACTTGGAATAATTTATAATTTCTTTAAACAAATGTCTAGTAAGAATTTAGAAACTAATAATAATATAATAATAAGTAAATAAGTAATATCAAACATGTACATATGTAACAATCCTGTATTTGCTAAGTAAACCACCTGACCTGGAGTATTAATCAATACATAAATACATACAATTCGTTTAATCTTGTGTCTCAGAGTCACCATTAATAGTTGTTATAACGTGCTTCAAAATAATTTGTACATAATTTAATTACACTGGCTTGTGCATAAAATGCACTAAGTCATACAAAATGTGAATGCTGTAGATAAGAAAAACTATTTAAGATTCCGAGTTAAAATGACATCGTGTATAAAGGGTTAATAATATAAGAGTAAAAAATACAAGATACATTGTAGCAATTGCTTTAGATCTGGTGATTGTGAAGGAGTTTTCAATACTTTTGGTCAATTATATAATAAATATTCTTGAATTATACGTGATTTATGTTTGAGGTCATTATCTTGGTGAAATTTAAAATTGTTACGAATTTTGATATTAATAGCACTTTTTAGTAAATATTGTTTCAAAATATTTACATATTTATTTTTGTCTAAAATTCCATCAATAAAAACTAATTCACCCACTCCAGCAGCTGAGACACAACCCGGAACCATCACACTCCCTTCACCGTGTTTCAACGTTGGTTTAAGATTGCTAGTAAAAAGCTCTTCATTAGCTTTACGCCATATAAGTTTGTGCCCATCAGACGCGGAAATATTATATTTGCTTTCGTCTGCAAAAATTACATCTTTCCACCATGTTTCTTCTATAGAAGTGTATTCTTTAGCGAAGAGTAATCGTTTCTTTCGATTAATATCGTTAATATATGGCTTTTTTCGGGCAACTCTGCTATGATATACATTTTCATGAAGCATTCGACGAACTGTTTCAGGATGAATCTTCTTGCCGGTCTCCTCAAAAAACTCTGCTGTCAATTTTATGGCACTTAAACTAGGGTCTTCTTTTATTTTCCTAATAATATTACGTTTATCGTGATCGTTAAGTAACCTTGGGCGATCTTTTTGAGGGATAGATTCAATTCTATCCTCACGATTATATCTTCGTATAATGTCCGCAACAGTGCTCTTGCTCAAATTGAATAATATTCCGATTTCTCTATATGATTTCCCTTTCTCGCGATAATAAATAACAAGTTGGCGTATATTAAACGAGGTATTATTCCGTTTACGTTGCATATTCACAGCTAATATGTGCAACACGAACAAGATTTGAAGTGAAACTAATTCTATGAGATAGGTCTTGCATCATATGTTTACAAATATTGCCATCAAGCAAAGTATTCACCTTAACAGGGCACTTAAAGTACAAAGCGTATGGAATGTCCGAATATTTTTGCGACGTCAAAATTAAACAGTAGTTCATTTAATATCAATTAACAATAAAACTGTAGATATTATGTAAATAAAACTTATGTTTGTAGAATCTAAAATAAGTATCCTGACTTATTAAATACCTATAAATTAATTAACTCAATAAATAGTAAAGATACGGAGTAAAAATTTCTCAAATACAATGGTGTCCGAATATTAATACGGTCCACTGTATGATCCACGTGATACTCAAAGTAGTAAGATGTGTTTAAAGTACAGCATATTTTACAGATAATTTAACAATTTTAGAGCAGTGAAAAATGAAATAAATTAAAATAATTAATTTGAAACTATATTGACATTTTTATTCCATCCTCATCATGTTATTCAATTTTTTGGTTCTTCTCTCAATTAGATTTTGAACATATAAATACATGTAACATACCATATCAGATAAAACATTATTTGTAATAAACGTAATATAATAAAGTAAACATTCTTATGCGACAAGGTTTACTGTGGTTTCTAATTTTCCATAATAATGAACGTAAGGCAATTCGGACGTATAAAAATATGTTCGAAACATTCTAGGGTTTAGCTACATACTTCTTAATTATACGAATAATTTGCTTCATTAACGAAGGAAACAAGCACGTCTTATTTTTATAATAAAGTGTTCCATTACGGTTTATAATTACGTGGAAAGTACATTTAGGCCGAGCATAACAGCAGGGTTAACTAGGCGCATGTGGTCGACATAATTTTAAACGCAATGCACACTTTTTTAGAATACCAGCTGAATTTTGTTTTAAAACATCTCTTAGCTCTCTAAATTATGAACTCGTTAACGAATAATTGTGTAATTACGGCTATGTTTACTTGCGGGTTAAGGCCGGGAATATGGAACATTGAAAACAACTCGTTTGTATTACTACAACGCTGTATATGAAGCGTTTAAATAATGTAAAATTTCAGTGAATGAAAGTTTCCTCAATAATGTTTCATCGCAACCTTTTTCCAATTTCCATGCTCATAAATAAAGAAATCATAAATTACTGAAAATAATAATAATAAGGAAATGTGAGGAAATTGTGTAAATTATTATAGGAGTCCGAGATATACTTGCTAGTTCAACTTTCACAGATCTTCTAAATGTTACAATGAACAGTCGAAAGAAATAGCATGTGGAATTGGACACAAAAAGTGGGTAAAAACTGAATAATGCTATTAATAGCCTGCGGATTTTTATGAAAAATAAAAATAGCCTGCATCGACTCCAAGAAATAGAAACTTAATAGTAAGTTCACTGCTTCTTTAATCATATTAAAGATTAAAAGTAATATATTGCTACGTTTAAATTCTTTTATTCTTTCTACTGTTTTAAAATCCATTTACTCAATTTTGTCATAAATGTATGAAATCTGCAATATAGTTATTATTGTCATGTTTCATTTAATATTGTGTCACATTTTTCAAGTTCTCTTTTCTTGGATCTTTAAAATATCAATGCGAACACCCTGTATCGTTACTTTGATAGGCGTAACCGAAACGGACCATAATACGTAATGATTTGCTGTCATTAGTAATCATTAGTTCCGAACCATAAACACGCAATCGCTGGCGATCATGTGCTTCCACCCGTACATTGTGTTCCGGTTGAAAAAAATCATTTGCTGTTTTTCAGTAAAACTAAAATTTCTTCTGTCTCAAGACTCGTATTTTTTGAAACAGCTAATAAAAGTTTTGTTTCTCAATATCAATAAATTACTTAATTTAATTGTTTGCACTCATTTAAGTTAAAAAGCTTCTCTCTATTTCCAGAAACCCAAAGTGGTTCCAAACTTTTGACCGACACCGTGCGCGCGCGCGCGTGTGTGTGTGTGTGTGTGTGTGTAATAAACGATTCAAGTTTCTGATTCCAAAAGTTCGTTTCTAAACTTTTTCAATAGACCTGATTGAAACGCGTTAAACTCTTTCCTGTTGCAAACGTTTAATGGCTGACGCAGTAACACACTGCAACTCCATTTCAATAGCTGCAAAAAATATCTAGAAACCCTGCTCGCAAGATTATCAATACTAAAATAGTTAATACCAATTTTCCTGTACACAATTTTCTCGGGTAACACTATAACTTTCCTAGAAGCATGAAATGTGTGATTATAAAATTTCACGAGAATTTTCCGAGAAGATATTCCAGAAAAGAAATACTACCTACAGCTAATTAGCTAATTAACAGAGTAGTCTCTTTGACACACTGCAAACAACTAATTCACTAATGGCAGGAATACTAATAGAATTGTATGGATGCGAATTGTAATCAATATTCACGATCGTATCATAGCTATCAGTTATTGTAATTTTAAAACTACTACTTTGCTTAATGGTACAAAGATTTCTAGATAACTTTAAACTTTTCCATTTGTGTTTGTTCATTCAACTCCCGCTGTCATCTTTGGAATCTTTTAAAGTTATTCAACTGTAAATATCCATTTGGAAACGAATGTGATGGAAATTTCTTTAGTACGCATATAGAACTTGACTTTGAGTTTACTACCTAATACAAACGATTTTTCATTACACAAATGGAGGCAGGAATAACTACCAGACGCAAGTAAGTTAAAACAAAACCAGTAGTTAATCCCTTGGCTGCGTAGGTCACGCTTTACGACCTTTGTACGTATCTACATTATTTATTAGACTCTGTACAATTTCTTGCCATAAGTTCTGCATAAATGATTCTGGAATGACAGAAATTTACATTTAACGAAAATGTTAATTGAAATCATAAAACTAGCTTGGTAGATCTGGTGTTAAATAATATAATAATTATTTATTTAAATATTATTTTTTAACTACTCAAGATACCTTATTCATATAAATATATACTTATCTATCCATATATTCTCTCTATGTAACTCCATCGTTTGTTGGTTTAGTAGCCTAATCGACATGTAGCTACATTGAGTAAATTAATAAAAGTATAATACTATTATGATAGTGTTTTCAATAATATAAAAAATACGTCCGCTGAAACCAAGACTTCACTGTTTTTGTTGTAGGAAATCAGTTTTAAATTCAATGGAATTTTTATTATGTATATTTATGCACAAACAAAAAATATTTACTATTTCAGAAATGAGAAAAGGTTCTGGTTGAACAGTAACAGTTGTGCTTTGGAAAAGTTAAATTACTAACATAATAGTTCTTTATTTTTCCCAATGTTTTTACAATTATTAATTGAGCCTCAATTATTAATTGATTTTTCAATCATTAAGCTTACAATAAAATAAGTACATAACAATCACAAGTTTGCATCTATATTTATCCCATTTACAGTTTCTTAAATAATGCTACGTAAATCGAAAAGTAGCATAAACTTTTTTATTTTACTTGAAAATATCTGTTAACACGTTGAGCGCCACGTCAGCCATGTATGGCTGACACTAGACTGCCCGTTTAGGCCATGTCAGCCATCGATGGCTGACACTAGACTTTCGGTTTAGACCGCGTCAACCGCGTTGGCTGACAGCGTGTGACATAAGAACTTTAAAATTTACACTGTTTTATGGAATTATAGAAAATTTATTTAAAATTTACTTAATTTTGTTAAAGCACAAAACTATCTTCGTAAACTATCTTCTACTGCGAGAAGAAACGTTGACCCTACAGTACCAGCGATTCTACGCGGCGCGCGTGGCCTGACGGGGACCCCCTTAAAAATCAGCGTGGCGCTCAACGTGTTAAAAAATAAACGTTCTTTCGAAATTTATATCAATCAAATACGAAAGAAGTGTTAACATAAATTCAACATAACATAATAACAATATAAGTTTCAACAGAATTAAAGCGTTAATGTAAAAGTAAATTTAAAATAGAGAAACAAATAATTCAGAAGTTAAAACTTGACTGAACAACTTGTATTTGTAAAAATTTACAATTGAAATACAATTAAATTCAAGCTCTTATTAAAACTAACATTATGTATATGAAACATTAGTTACTACTTTACGAATAAACATGATAAATTTGTCGGCAGGTAATCCGAGGAAACGCTCCGAATAGAAAGATTTAAAATAAAGAACCGGTCTAGACGAATCTAAATCCAGCGGCCGAAGAGTAAACACGGAAAAAGCTTCCACTGTCGAAACAATTTTGTTATTACGAGTGCTCTCTTCGATCAGATAGTCGGGCTTACCGTCGGAGATTATCGGTCTGAAAGCAGCTTTGGTAAATCACGGCACAGAACGAACGTATGAATGCATAAATATACGGAAGAGGTGGGCGCGTGAAGGGCCCTCGAGCTCAGAGTTCGATTTTATCAGGCATCTCGACTTAACGTGCGTGACATGGAGCCACGCAGTGGCACGGTTTGCCGGCCGCACATGCGGTTAGATCGTGCAAGCATCGATTCCGTTCGTTCACGATGTGTGTGTGTGTGTGTATGTGTGTCTTTTAAGTTGCAGCTTTAAGTCTACTCTAGGAAGAGCTATAATTCAGAAACAAGTTTTTCTTTTCATTTGTGGCCGTCTTCTCGACATGATTTAACAAACATTATTGGTACTTATAAAAACTGCGGATTTTATGCATTCATGGGAACAATTTCTAGGTAAAACTTATAACCGTAAAATCGTTAGAAACATGTGAGGACATGGTGTAAAAGGGGAGGAAATAGAAGGAAAAAAATAGAAGGTAAAGGTGTATCTCTGATATAGTCCACAAGGAGCTGAAGTGGAACTTCCGTAGTGTCAGTGAGAATTTCTACTGTATGCATGTGTGCGCTGCTCATTACAGTAACACAACTGTAGTAGTATATTAATTATCCAATTGTAATTTATGTTACTTATTTTTACTTTTTTACCTCTTCTTATTTTTACTTTTATAGTACTTACACAAGATACAAACTAAATAACTTTATTGTATAAAGGTCAAACTTATTTTATCTTTGTTGATGGAATGTTATACTTTTTATTCTAAAATCTTATTTTGCGTAAAAGAGTAACTTATATCTTGGAGCATGTTTTTGTAAAAGCTTTAATTTTACAAACTTCGTTAAATAAAACATTAACAGAGTTACTGTGAATATGTTAAGAAAAGTTTTATCAAGCATCAATAATGTATTTATGTTCCTCGATATAATACAAATTAAAGCTCCTACAAAGAAATGTTTCAGAAAAATAGTTAAGTACTATACATATATTAAAAATGTTTCTTTTCTGTTTATAATAATATTGTCACAATTTACTGATATATAGTGTTAAAAAAATTGTGGTATAATCGACAAAAGAGTGACATCCTTGCATAAAACTGAGTGGAAAATATTGACTGAAAATTTTTTATGCAAAGCTCCTCTTTCGAGAAAATCGAATTTAAAAATTTATTACGCATTCATTAAACAGAGTTTGCTTCGTTTACCCGGCCTGTAAACCCTACTGTGTCCACCTAATGAAATTTCAAACTCAATATTCTCGAAAATCGAGTCCTGTATGAACAAATTTCATTCCACATTTTTTACTCACTTTTATGTGCGGAATCACTCTTTTGTCAATTGTACTATGATTTTTCGAACACCATGTATTATATAGATTTCTAGCCCGCCCGCTCGATAATATACAAATTTTGAAAAATTATATAACAGAAAATCTTAAGGTAATTATATATTTATGATTGGCTATGAGTGAAATCAACTATTGTTTCACGTTTCTTATCGATTTTTCTCACCAACATTTGTTGATCAGAAGCCACAATTTCAATTCGGAATTTGAGTTCTTTGTCGCTGTTATAATTCCACACTGTCACAATTAACAATAATTTATTATAACAAACTTGCAGGAAATGGTAATATGACAAACCGGACACATTTGAAATGACATTGTTCGAAATATTATTTTCAATATGTCATTTTATTTCATAATTGTTGAAGTTCAATGATATGAATGGCAATTAATCAGGTAATATTTTCGATACGATCGTAGCTTCGTTTCTTTTATTCAAATCCAACTTCACATTTTTACCAACAGATATAACCATACTAATACAGAGATTGTGTTCATAAATAATTTATTAAAAACGTAACAACATTATTTGAAATATCATTTTAAATAATATGTTATTTTATTTTATTATATGGTGATCTCATTAGTAGCACCATGTCTGGTTTATTCTGACGTCGTTATCGACATTTCTGCAGGGTATGAGGATCGCTCTAACTATGATAATGATTTTCAGATAACAGGAAATGTTTTTGTATTTACCATATGAATATGTATAATAGTGAAATGTAGAAGGAAACAAGGAAACTCAATCCCTTGAAGAAGTTTCTAATTGCTAATCCATAACATTTCGACTAATTTTCACCGAGAAATTAACAGCTCTTTAAAAAACCTTTACTGCATAGAAATATAGTAATGGATCCTGTTCCTACTCACCTCCTGGCTACTATCGTGGATGTATAATTTTGCGGCAACGTTTTCGAGAAGAACGAGTTTGAATGTTCGACAAATTCGCCTGCTATTGAATAGAATTGACTGACGTGTCTGTTCATGACATTCTGATTCTATTGGTGAGATAAATCCTAGCAAGTAGGTCACGAGAAAATGTTCTTTTAAACACGTTTATTCCGGAAACAAGATTCCGTATGAAAAAATTTTATTATGTATATTCGTGTTACTTATTAAGTAGATTTACCGTCTTTTTTAATTATACTACAAATTTTTCTAATACCTTGAATATTATCTTGCAGTAATCGTAAGTAGACTGTAGATTTTATGAATTTACAAAAAAAATGCGTGGTTTAACTGCAAAACAGAAAACAGTAAAGTCACCTAAAATAATTTATAAACACTGCTATATTCTTATCAACTCATTAAAATTATTAATAAGAAAACTGAATACAGTAAATTCATCCAAACCCCATATTAGTAGTCTGCTTACATTATCCCTGTGCCATGTCTACGCCTATGCGAAGGTTCATCAGAGTTAGTCAAGCATGTGATGCGGCACGCGACGTCGCATCTCATTGACTAGAATTCCCGGAACGACAATTCATGATGCAATAACAAAGCTTCTTTGATTTCAGCACATCAGTACTTAATTTTTGTAACATATTGCTGGCAGTTTTCTTATTAAAATGAGAATAAATATTACATAATTTGGGCGGATATTTCTGTTTACATACAATAAAATACAATTAATCACGATGTGAAACTGATCAGATATTGTATAAAAGATTAGAAACAAAGAAATTAAAGAATCGTTTTTATTCTTGTATTATTTTGTATCTGCATTAATTTACACGAATAGGGCAGCCACTGATTTTCAAGTTTGCCGACTTTCTCCCTCCCTCCCTCCCTCTCTCTCACACACACACGCACACTCGCGCTCGCGCGAAATACATGTGTGGCTGCAACTAGAAAAGTGAGCTGCAAAGCTCGAAGATACGTGTCTGGTTTTCCCATGTTGTCCATTTTCGATTCCAAGCTGAAAGAATATTTGAGAGAATTTACCGCATGTCTGCAGTTATTGCATCTTGCAATTAATGCAGACAGTTTTCGTTTTGCACAATAATCCGCAGTATAATAATAACATTACATTTGTTCAGATTGTGAACGACCATTATTGTAATCTGTGCTTCAATAAATAAGTTCATAGGAAAACTTCTTATGAAATCATTCGTTAGGTAGATACAATGTTGATTACTACTGTAGATACAGGGAATACATTGATAAGTAGATACAGAATTTTATAGAAATGAAACAGTGAAACACTGGTTTTATCTGCCATGCAGATGCGAAACGAATATAGAAAGAAAAACAGAATATTTAAAAAGGTAGAATTTTTATTAATATCGTGTTACATTTTTGTAAATTTTTGTACTTTTCATTATTTTTTAAAATATGGATAACTCTTTATATACAGTATTTACTAATTGTCCTACCTGCTGGTGAAAAACTGCTAATAAAAAGGTACAATAATAACCTGATAAAATATTCAAGAGAAGTGAAAACTGAATTTAGCGGAAAAACACGCTTCTCATTGTTTATCTTTTAATAATACTCAGGGTCGACGCGATGATAACGTGGCCTGCTAAATTTTACAAAATATTTCGAACGCAAATTCTACGTTGCCCGCGGTTGAACGGTTAATATAACATAACGATGCGAATTGTACAATATATGGAAAATCAATATGCAGATTAATAGACGTCTTTGTTTGCAAAATCGTATCGACAGCCCACGATTGACAGTATAAATACATTTCAATTTACAGAGAACATGAGCAACATGTATGCCGAAAATGCATGGATAAAGCGTGTTACGAGCATTTTGCGCAAAGACTGATACTTGTAAACGAAATACCGGTATGACGTCATACCGACGATAACAAACATCTTTTGTAAGATACTTTCCTAAGATGTAATAGTGAAGAGAGAAGTGGAAGCGGTGTAGTATTACCATGCTTTATAGCTTGGAAAGGTATTGCATTCTCTTTCCAAGAACGAAATTCTCGGTAGTGTTTCATAGAAACACAAGATGCGCGTGGAGACTGTAATACTTCAACACTTCAGGCTTTGTATTCACACATAATCAAGAAACACAATATGAGTGCAAAAGTCTAAGCGTAATAAAATTGCATATCTTTTCAGAGAAGACAGCTCTTGCAATTTTTATTACAAATTCCATCTACAGATATGTGCGCGTATAATTTATGAATCCATTCGTTGACAAAGAAACCAACTCTTGAGAATACGGAAGCATTTGAAGTGGAAATAACTTTTTTATCCTTTATATAACTACTCGTTTAATTTAACTCTTAATATTTTTCACACCGCCGGACACTTTCCTTTGTTTCAGCATACATTGCTTTACCTAACGTATGAATTTTCAAAAGAAAAACGGAAGCACAAGAATATAATTTGCGACAAGATTTACTTTGCGTCTTTTAAATTGCTACAAATTCAAATGTATTACGACTAAGTGCATTTAATCAAATTTTGTAGTCTAAATACTGTAAAGGTGAAATTTTTTTCTTGGTTGTATCTATAAATTCATAGCTGAGGACTACTGATCTGTAATAGGTATTAGTAGAGAAGAATTTCAATTAATTTTTGCGCACACAACCTTTGAAACTGAGAAACGGTAAAATGAGGTAATATTGAAAATTACGAGGATCATGATTAGACCCATAAGTCTTGTTACAGCAGAGAATTTCCTCTATGATTTTAGCTTCTGCAAATTGCTCTGTAAAGCTCAACATTAACATGTGTTTATTAAAATCACGAATCATTCCAAGCAAAGGAAGCTTTGTCTATTTGTTCAAACAGAGAAATCCGTTTTAAGCTTGTACGAGTAGCATAAAGGATCGTTCACCGTAGATCCGGTTAATTAATTTATCTTGTAGCTGTCCGGACGCGACGAAAGCGACGTCATTTGAATTGCCTCGGAAACGCAGCTAATTATAATTCAATCGCGATTGATATGTCCAAAACTCTTATCGATTGTATTGGATTTAATTACGCGTTAACCGTGCACAGGTAAACCGAAATCGCGATCTGTACTATTGATTCAAGATTACAATGTCGTATCGGAAATTAACCCGCGTATGTCGTATCTTGAATTTAATTGATATTAAGATGACAATTTTTAACCAATAATAAAAATCGTCTGGGTCTATGTCCCTTTCCGAAATATTCTTCTGTATTTTAATAATAAATCTAGTTTACATAACGGATAATAACAAAACAATAAGAATCTGACTAACAAAGAAATCCTGAACGTAATTAATTATTTGCAATTAATTATAAATCTAGACGAAGATCGATATATGTATATGCGTCCATCTCCATTGATATCTATCATCGTTCCATGGATTTTATTTACGTCAACAGCTACTGTTAACCGTAAATCATAATCAAAATTCAAAAATCGATTTTTTTGTGCAAAAACTACTATTATAATTTCACGTAGTCGTAAACTGATGCGTGCAATACATACATCATCTATAAATAAGGAGAATCAAAGTATCATTCATATAAATAGGTAAAATCAAAGCTGAGCATCTTTTGTGTGACCATTTCTGAGGGAGGTTCGATGTTCGAAACCACAGTTATTTTTGCCCGGACGTAATGCTTTAGTGAATCCTCCGCATGAATACACTACACTATACTATACAACATCGGATCCACCAGTGGTTCCAGCAGGATCGAGCTGCCACGTTGAACACGACGCGTCTAAAGGATTTCCTGGGTGGCGTCGTTTCAATTTCCACCCTCCGTTACGGCTGAATTCAATAGCCCGGCTACTGGCCGACGGATAAAACACAAATCGGCATACAGCCGTTTTACACGATCTCCTTTATCGATTTTAGAAGTTAACAATGTTGCTCGGCTGTCTTGTTCCACGAACTTTTTTTCTATCATTTTCTTACGACGCTCCACTCTGTTCCTTTCGTTTTTGTGCGGAATATAGCTCGACTTATTGCGCGGACGCTCGCTTTTCATCGAGCCTCTTTGCGTCGCGGGAGTCTCGATGCACCGGTGAGCGTGTAATTGGTTTTATTCGGAGCCAGGATTTAACGGAACGATTGTCGCGTAAGGTGATCGTCAAAGAACTCCAATCGACATGTGTGGAGAAGCATGTGTGAAAATGCTTCTCCGTTCTAGCTGGCTAGTTTGCTTGCCACGCGGTATGATACGCCGGGATTTCGACCCCGCATGCAGAGTGTATTTGCACTGTGACTTGATTTGCTCAAATTCTGTGTTTTACCGACGGTTGCATCAAATGGTGTCATCAAGAGTAGAGTAAGGTCACTTTTCATTGCCTGATCAATCTTTGTTGTGTAATTTGCTCTTAGCTGTTCACAAGCTAAATCAGTTAGACTCGCTTCTGCAATTGTTCAAATTGTGTTATCGAAACACTTGATTGACAAGTACTGTCATTGACAAAAAAGTATATGGACACCTTTTAAAATATCGTAACGTTTTTAAACCTGGACTAAGTGACTTTTAATTCTTTCGTGTTAGAGGAACTAGTTTCTTGTACAATGGCGAAAATACGTTTTTAGTTTTACCATTACTTGGAATAATTAAAAGATAAAAAAACTTCCCACTTTTAACGTTCTTTGTCTGAATCTACAACGAAAAATCGGTAACTTATATGCATCCTGGATAATTACCTGGTTTTGATTAAAATCCGTAATAATTACGATTTCTATGAACTTTTATTATTTGTGACTCATACCAACAATACAAAACGTATTTTTTAAATTTTTGTTAAAGACTCATTTTTGTCGTTCCAAGTAAAATTTAACATATAAAAAAAAATCAAATCATTTAGTCGAGTTTTAATAATGTTACTAAGATAAAACTAATGTTTTAAAAAGTCTTCAAATACTTTTTACCATGGGTTGCATTTAAAAAAGATATTTTCATACAACTCATGTCTTCTAAAATTAATTTCGACAATTTTTATATTGTATAATATAAAATATAAAAAATATTCGTCCTTTTCTATTACATTTTTTTTATATGAATAGTGCTAAATTTTTATCATCGTGCAAACAGAAGCTATGACTCATTCAATTCGCGTAAAATGCGTACCATTAATCCAGACAGTAATCTAAATTCATTATAACACATAAGGGAATAATATGCCAAAATTCTAAATGGAATTGAGAGACAGCAAAACGTGCCGCAGAATCACTGAGCTTTAAATGGAAAACTAAATGATTTCTGATCAACGCGGCCTGAAAATAATACAGTAGGATATCGATTAGCCGGATTAATTGCTAACCAGGCGGGTAAAATAAGCTGAAATTCGCCAGATAATCCGATAATTTGAGGATAAAATATCAAAAGTACATTTTTTATAAACGCAAATATACGTTTTATTATAAGATCATAACCATTACGAGCAAAAGAAAGTAGGGTACAAAATAGAGTTGAAATATTTAACAGAAAAACATTTCGTGGATGTTGAAATAAAATAATTAAAATTTTCGTTGTAAAAATACTTTGATCCTTGATGATAATGCTATAAGTATTATAACATGCATTATATATTATATAGTGTAGCGATTAAATGTTCACTTTGAATATTTCATTATGAAACCATTGAAATTGAATTAAAAATTACAAATGTATTAATCTATATTTTTGTAATTTTTAATCTATCGAGACTACAACAAATGCCAATTTTTGGCTTTGTTTGATCAATTCGATGAAATTCCACTGAAATATATTTTTTTTTATTACAGAATGCTATTTCAAGGAGAAAATAAATAAAGAAGACCCTTCGGCTATTTATGTAGAATAAAATCGAACGATCTAACCTGCCGACAGAAGGGGAAAGGACGAAAGGGAAGGTGATGAAAGATGATCATCGAGTTTAGATCAAGTAAAATTTGAATGGAAAAGTTTCTAAACAACGATGAGAGGCTTGAAGTTAAAAGGCAAGAAAAAAGAAGAAATACGAGCTGCAAAATACAAAAGAGTGAAATTGAGTGACAAAGGAAGCCTCTAACGGTACCATTAGTTTCTTTTGCGCTGACGACCACCTTTGTCCACGGTTCTTGAAACCACTTCATATGCTATGCAGCTGAAGTATTTAAAGCTCAAGTATCCTTTCGCGTGCTACGAGCGTTGAAGAATTATCATGACCGACTGCCATCATCATTCACATGGTGTGTTCTTTTTTTCTAACAACGACATTATTCAGAATTTCTGAGGCTCTGGAAATTATTTAGGAAGCAATGCTTTCAAAACGTTACAATTATGTCTCTCACTTTATTACGTTGGCGCATAGGAAATGTCGAATTTTTAAATTGAATGGTAAAAACGTTTATTTAATCCAAAGATGACCCATTTACTTCCACACACATTTCGCAATGAGTTTTCAATCTATAAATGTCAGTTATAAAGTAGTTTTGACATTTTGTATGAAACAACTCGGTTAATACAAAAATTACACGAATGTTAGTAGAATTAATGCTTAAAGAATATTCAAAATAAATGACAAAGATACAGAATTTTGTAAAAATACTTTTTAATAAAGCATGGCAACAAAATAACATAACACAGAATAAATATCCGACATTTCAATGAAACCAATATTGAAATAACATTTCAATTTAAACCAAACTGTACAATATTACAAAATTAGTACATGGAAGAATTTTGAAAAACTTATTATTATCTCATTGTTACGAATCTATGCAAACTGGGATTTGTATTTTATGCAATTCAGTAATAAGGTGAAATAAAAGAAGCAGAAAAGGTTTGGAGAATATCAAAACAGTATTTCTGAGCTACTAAAATAATTAAAGACATAATGACACTCTGAAGTCTGACTTCTGTTTCTTGCAATAAATATTAAGCATTTTGATTTGGCATTATGATCTGCAGACTAATTACAACAATGATGTGTTCGTTATATATTGCGTGTTTTTAGAGATATATAACGTTTGTGAAATATAATCGATATTTGCGCAAAAACTTCTCATTATTTTGCGCTTAATTAATTCACGGGGGGGGGGGGGGGGCAAACTGAATCGGTCCGTATTGACAAAATGTTCGAAAATTCAATATCCATGAAACTTCTCTTCAGCCCACTTTAAAACTCGTTCGCCAATGGACATACGCACATTGCTTGAAATTCGAATAATTTTATTCAGCGACATTTATGTCAAATAATACACTCGCACACGTTCGATGCAAATCATTTCCCGATTGTTTCACAGATAAGCATTATATTCGATGAAAAATCGTATGCATTTTTATTTTGTTATCCGTGATGAAATTCTCCGATAAAATATCCGTACAATATAATTAATAACATGAAATGAAAGACGGAAAATTCAGTTTTCAAAGTGTTTAATCTCCAGAAATGTTCGAAATCATATCCAAAAGATCAACGAATCTCCCTTTGAGTACGTATATTTGCTTACGTTAAATATTACGATCAAATTACATTCACGTATTTACTAACCTCCATTGAAATTCAGGTGCACATTCGTCAATATCGTTCTATTTGTACAAAATAAATATAGAATATTCATTCTCTCTTTTAAGGGTACACTACAGGCGAAGTAAAACCCGTTTTGATTACAAAAACATAACATTAATTTAGAAGTTAATATTCTATTTTCACTTACCAAAATCACAGTTACATCTTTATTAATTATTTGCAGATTAATAGAAGTTATACTATTTTTGGTTGCTTAAAATTATTAAAAAAAAGACACACAGTTTTATTTAATTCTTATTTCATGTAATTGAAACATAATATCTTTGTTTTGTATAAGGATATTCAATTCAATTATTTATTAATTTTTCCATGCAAGTCAAATATACAAATTGTTTATACTACATTTTTACTAATCTATGTTTTTTGTCTGAACATTCTTTATTCCTCAGCAATAAAAATATACGATGAAACTTCAACGTGAAATTTTAACATAAAGCTACGAAAATCAAAAGGCTGCTTTAGAAAAATCTGAAAAATATTCCAAGCACCCGATTACTACATAAGCATGCTGAACGTTTCTTAAAAACCGATGACGTAAAAATATTTCTACAATCATCTTAAAGTGGTTCCTAACGACCGAATTCCCGAGGAATATTTAAGAGGAAAAGGTAAATGTCTTTTTACGAACTACAAATATAGTATGATTGTTCTTACTAATAAAATATTTATCTAAACCTATTACTGTGAAATTTTTAAAACAAGTTTCCATCATAAAATCAAATATTAATAATTGTCATTAAGAAATTTACATTTCATGAGAAACTACCTCCTTGTCTGAAAAAGGTATTCTTCCATCTTTCTTTGTGCTTTTATGAGTAAATACATCCATAGTCTTTAATTTGAACGTTTTTCGTATAATTGTAATTTATTTGGGGCTCAAAATATTGAAAACTCAAAAAGTAAAGACGACATTAGTTATAAAAACGATATAAGGTTCATGATATTAATTTATTGGAATCACGATTTTCAATGGATGTAATTTGAGCTGATCTTATGACATTTGCGTTATCTTATTAATAATTACGGTAGTCAATTCGGTTCTATGATCATTTTGTTTAAATGCAAACTTGATATTTCTTTATTATCAGATATACAGGGTGAATCTAGTAACTGAGTTGTTGCCCTATTCCAAGCGAATTTATAAAAAAAAGTTGTAGAAAATAATTCTGCACTATTTAACTGGTTCTATTATTCTATAATATAATTTCTTTCACAACTACAACCATGCACTTACAAATTATGATTGCTCTTTTTTTATAAATAGGATTGCATATTTCTTAGCATGTAAATTCTGCAGAACATTTGTGATAAAAAAGTATTATGTAAAAAATACAGTATTCTATTTTAGAAAAGAGTTGGCCTTTAAATTTGTGGAACGGTTCCACGTGTAAGAAACATAAATACACTACATATTACGTTTCTTTAAATTACGTAACTTTTATATCAAAAAATTTATTGTCCAGTGCATATATTGGAAGTTGCAGGAAGTGTACAAGTTGTGTGGACCACCCTATACATTAGTTCACAGATATCTGAACCGAAAATTTTCGCCCATTTTCTTAATGAAAATTCATTTGGTCCTGCAACTACTTCAGTTCACTTCAATAGAGAATATCTAGCCCAGAATTTCCAATTTTTGGCCGTAGTTCGATTTAAAGATATGCAGAACTCGTTCCAGAGGAAGCTTGAAAGGACTCGTACGAACGAAGTCGGAAGTAGAACATTTTAATTAGCTGAGCACATCTGAAGAGGCGATGAAAAGAATCTGATCGTTTTCGCAAACATCAACTGCCGACGTCTTTCAACGAAATTGGAACTCATTTGATGCCGCGAATGATATTAAAAATGCAATGAAAATTCCGCAACCTAATGAAGGACAGTACAATGTAACTGGATCGTTTTAACGATTCGGTGGGTTTAATGCGCACCCTTTAGATACCACGACTACGAAATGTTAACACCAAGGACCTCTTGGAATTCTGGTGAATGTTTGCCACGTTTTTCGAGTAAGCTCTCCAGTTTCCTTTTGCGGAAGAAAGATTCGTTACCAGGTGGGGAACGCGGACTATTCGTATGGTAATTGCTGTTCCAATTTGTTAAGCGTGCGAACGAAAATAACGCGAGAATAGGGAGAATAATTCGAGTCGTTTATCATTCATAATTTGTTGCGGTTGTATTTGTATTTACCATATTTTTACAGAATTAATTTGAACGCATGATTATATGAACAGACATTTCATTTCTTTTTGCATTTTGTCTGTAAAATATGAATTTTATGAAATATAATAATTTATATATAATATGAAATTTATATGTAAAATATGAATTTTACATTTGCTGTTTCATAAACTGTAAATCAAGCACATCACTGCAATAACAAAGGAACCGAAAATTCTCTTTTCCGCATAATAGAAACAGGTTCGTTAATCGAATTAATCTTCAAATTACTGTCTTGGTCACAATTTATTCGAAAGAATTCAAAATAAGTGAAACATTAAAAGAACATTTAAAATGAGTAAAAATATTGTTTACGAAT
Organism: Augochlora pura; assembly: GCF_028453695.1. NCBI lineage: Eukaryota > Metazoa > Arthropoda > Insecta > Hymenoptera > Halictidae > Augochlora > Augochlora pura. The sequence goes on along the minus strand of NC_135774.1, from coordinate 4,962,200 downwards.
ACTCGTGTAATTAAAAAACTAATAAACGAAGTGACGTACGAATTCCGGTTTCAAGAGGAAAGTCAATAAAATGCGTTATACCATTAATTAATGCAGGGCAAGGACATTTCATGATTGACTGCATTAATATATCACAGGGTGGCGAGTATAGCATGCAGTTGCGACACGTGTCCATTTACTTTATATGTCCATCGCGATCTACTTTTACTTGCGTTTATATGCATTACTGCGCTTACATCTATGACTGCACTGCTTCAGCATTGTAAAAATGAAATGTGAAATCATAATGTTGTAATATACTTTTCGTGTTCTTCTTAGTAAGATCATCACTCTCATTGGTGGTATTTTATTACTATTACATTATTATTGTTTCATATTATAACGTTTATTTACTTGTAAAAGCAGTTTATTAATAAATATTAATACACCCGGTTATATGTTTGTCAGATTATTATTTTGCTTCAATTGCGCAGCTTTTAGTTTTTCATTTTCATCAGTAACTCCAGTCGCAAAGATCAAATCCGTGTAGTTTTCTTTAACATTCCAAGTAATAGCAAAAGAAATATTTTATTCATCGTACAGTAAACCAGTCCTTTTAACATTAACAAATGTTTGTCAAATGTTGTTGAACTTTTAAAAGGTTTTGACATACTTTGGGACAGGCAATGTATGAAGCAGGAGACACGTTGATACAGCTCATGAATGCAAGCTGATTTTTATCTTAGGCAATGTTATATAATATTTACATAAATGTTTATGTGAATGCATTTTCCGGGCGGACATTGTTTAACGAAAAAAAAATGGCACGTATTTCCTGTACACAGGATTCCGGAAAAAAAACTAATTGGACAAACATTCGTTATCATCGTTTCAAATCCAGTTGCTAGCAGCTTAACTTTATAGGTGGTTCACATGCTGAATAAAATATGGAGTAATGGAAATTGCTCCGAAATCGTATAATATTGTTTCCTTAATTACCATTCTACGTAGATAAACACATTTATAGTGGACATATACGGTAAATGTACATTGTAAATACAGCAGATCTCTCGCACGAAGTGTGTTGCGGACTGCTGCTATAAACTGACAGTTTACGCTGGCGTATAATAATAAAAAAATAGGTCAGTTGCTACGATCCACGCAATAAAATCTTCCGGAATGAAATTTTTAGACGGTCTCTCAGTAACCTCGCAATCACGATTATTTTTTGTAGACGATAGCCTTATACGCGACACTCTCCATTTTCACGGCACTAACCATGAGTGCAGCAAATAAAAGTTTTATTTCCGCGAAACGATACTTGTGATCTTAACCAAGAATTTAACTAACTACGTACAGTAAGGAGCAAATGTGTTCACACACTTTTTACAAGGGTATAACTATCCTAAAACTGAGTTAAACGACTTGAATATTTTTGTAGATGTTAGAGGAACTAGCTTACTGTACAACAAATAAAATATGTCTTTTTTTTAATTTTGCTATTACTTGGAAGAAAATGTAACACGACTTTCGTTCTTTCACTTTTTTATGCTAGTCTATTGTTATAGAGCACTAGGATAGTGGAGTTAGTTATTATGAGGTGGCTAATTACTGTGTCTTTGATTGGTTTTCAGGCAGGATTAATTTTATATTTATCCAATAGGGCGTATTAAATCTTTTTTTAAATATAAACAATATATAAGAATAAAAAGATTAATATGTCCTATTCGATAAGTATGAAGTTAATTATGTTCGAAGATAAACCAAAGTAAACAGTAACCGGCTTCATTAGTCTAGTCTCGTTACATTACACCTGGTACGAAATAATCACCAGTAGTTAACGCGTTATCATCTGAAAAGCAAAGCAGCCTGCTAATAATACCAACCTGCTCGTGAATATAGGCACTTTGCACGGCCGGAACCGAAGCCGTGATATCCGTTCCCACACAATGCATGCCAGAATAAAAATAACGCACCCGGTGTTTCGTAGCTTTGCGAGGAACGAGCTATCAATATGAGAGAACAGTTTCATAAATAATGTATGTGTGTTACATTCGGTCGGTCGCGGATATATGAAGAACGCCGCGCTACGTCGCTGCGCAGATGCGCTGATGCGCCGGTGCGCCGCTGCACCGCGTCGTGCCGGTTCATATCCTCGCAAAGGTGGTTTCCACGCGTGAATTTAATAAAGGAATCGCACGCGTTCGATCGAGGACCCTCGAGACTGGCCCATTAATTAATCCGAAATTTTTCATTTCTTTTTATTTTCAACCCTTTCATTTCGACCTCGAGGTAGGTGATTGACAGAGAGGCAATTTCACGGATCGTGGCCTTCCGCGTTCCTCGTCTTTCCCACTACTCTTTCACCCAGGCGTAATCATCGGAAGCACCCACCACTCGAGTAGCCTTTTTCGAGAACGGGAGTAATGCTCTTTCAGGTTCCTGCCCTCTTTCTTATGTCGGGAGCAATAGAGGCCGGCTTTTAACGTATATTCGGAACAATTTCAATACACAGTGCCTACATAATATTGCACGGTTAAATTTACCTCGATTCAAGAGCCAGCATGTAAACTGGACACGTACTGAACACTTTATTCTTCTAAAAGCTCGTTTAATTTTCGAAATATTTCTTCTCGCTTTTAAAGACTTTCTTCCGTCAAATAATTGCGCAAAGGAACGAGAGGCGATTATCATTAAAAGGAGTTCTACATGAATGGCTAAAATAGCTTTAAAACTTCTCTCCTTATTATTTGGACGTAATATTATTTCTTTACTTTCTACTTTACACTCTGCTACAGAGTGTTTCGAAATTCTTGTAATTTCCGGAAATGAGGATTTTCTAAGGTCATTTGAAGTAACTTTTTCCTTAGCAAAAATGCAATCCGTGACTTTCTTTATCAGTTATTAACAAAAAGCAGTAGCCAATGAGAAACAAACGCGGGAATATTCAACGTGCTCTAGCGAGGCCGAACTAACCGAAAGAATACTGCTTCGCTTTGTGGTACGACCGAAGGAGAGGGAAGAATATGGCTATGCACGTTCGAAGGAGTGAATAAATGACGGAGCGTAAATTTTCCGAATTTTTTTTACTACGTGTGAGTGACAATTTTTAATTAATCGAAGTTCATCCCTATTTTAGAATGTCTGAAGAATACTTACTAATTTTTCGGGCCCGAAATAGTAAGTAGTTTAATCGTAGCAGTTTTGATTTTCTAAAGTGCATAATATCTCATGTGTGCCATATGTTGCGTCGAGTCCGCGTACGAAATTGCCGCAGATCACTCGATAGCGCGTATGTAAGAGAATCGAAGAATCAGCGGGTTTTTGTAATTAATAATTTATTGAATTCTAGTAAGATTTTATATGATATAGGTTTCGGATGTGACGGAGCGGATGTTGGATATATAGGCTGTTGCGATGCCTTGTTCTCGCTACTCTTCGTTGCTTCTGGTGGGTTTTTCTTGTCGTTGTGTCCTTTGGTTGCTGCTCGTCCGTCACTCCGTCACTGCCGGTCACTCTTTGTTTCCTTCCTGCGTCACTGTCCCTCCGCCAACTCCTTGCTTACTGCTTGCTAACTGCTAATTGACTGTTTGAAGGGCGCTTTTATGCCAGTGTGGTGGTCCGTCGGTCGGTCGCCCGATGGGTTTTTTTTTCCGAGGAGGAGCGGCTTCGACCGTTTTATGGCCTTAAAAGATTTCTTGTACTCACAGAGTCTTCGTGCTGAACATTTTGTATGGAGAGAATATAATATGTGTGAAGAATTGTTGTTCCGAGACGGAACACCATATGAAATTTATTTTTATGCGATGTGTACAGATGATATCGTAATTTAAATAATTCCGTGTCTGAATAGAATTCCGTGTCCGAATAGAATTCCGCGAATAATTTGCTTAACCATGTTATTGATAAATAATCCCGCTAAAGGACATGAAGAATTTGTTTGTTTGAGAAATATCAGAAATGTTATTAACAAGAAACTCACCCATTTAGTGGTAAATTAACGCTATGCTCGGAAGATAGTGCATTGATCTTGTAAAATGTACAATGAGCGGTCAAAGCCCAGTTTCGCTTATTGGCTCGGCCGACACGTCAGAGGTACATACTCGTCTCTCATTCGCCGATTTTCACTAATAACTCGTAAAGAATGCAGCAAATTGCACTTATGCTAAGAAAATATTTACTTTAAATGATCTTAGGAACCACTCAGTTCCCGGAACAAATATAATTTAAAATAAATAACTTCAATACCAGGACTTTCTATGCAAAAATTCTAAAGAATATTTATTAGCAATTTTCATAAACCTTAAGATGTCACGAAACATACCTGTAACTCGAACGCGCTGTTTTTCATAAGTCTTGAATCGACACATAATTGCAGTACCAAAATAACTCACAATTAGAACGATTCGTGAACTCGGTTAGCTTTAAAGCCTGCCAGTCATTAAACAGAATTTCCCTTCAAATCTCGCAGTATCGAGGATACGTGCAATTTCGATGCCTGTTGTGAAGACGTATAATGAAGCTTTTTGCTTCGAAAAGACACGGAGAACATTTTGAAACGTGTTTAGAACGTTTGCATGGTGCATAGTTTTACTCTCCCTATTAAATCTCGAGCGCTCTCTACGTCTCTGGTAATGTTAATGACGATGTCCGTTAATGCGTTCAAACTGTAACTCAGATTTTACAACCACATCGACGCTACTACAATCCAGGAACCAACAATCAACGAAATAATTAATAGCATTTCGTTTCGTGAACAAAGAGTTCACAGTTCCAGTGTTGCTGAATTTATCGAACTGAAGCAGTAGTACTGCTCGGACAGTCACGACATACTCTGGCTCACGGAAGTATTCGAATACCTTTTGAAACGGAATAACTTTATTGAAATAGAAACGAATGTCTTCAGTCGTTACTGATGTGTTAAAGGGACTAAGTTAGTAGATAATGTTCAATAGAACCATTTTTTAGAGTCATCGAAAAAATAAACCGCCCACTTGTGTAAAGTTTTATATCGAAGCTTAGAAATCGGTTGACACGGAGCCTTTCTACATTTGAATTTTACAGCAAATAAAAATTTTAACAAAATGCAATGTTACTGAAGCGTATCATATAGTGTAGAAGATGTTTTTGCGCTATAAATGTTTTTGCGTTATAATATAATATGAAGAAATTTTAAAATGTTCATACTCGTCTTTCCAAATAGACTCAAGTATTCGAAGTTAATCGGTTGACATGGTATGTAAACATAATCAGGAAAGAAGATTTGTGGAGGTAGAAGGCGCCGATGAAGCATATGTTTGCACATCGTTCGGAACAAAGATGCAAATAAGGTATTTGCAAAATATATTTGCATAGCTGCCACCATCGTGTATTCGGATTTATCGCCTCTCTCACAAGCGAGAATTTCTGGAGAAAAAACAATCTCGTTCATGGTATTTTACCGATTATGGTTCTCGTTAAATTCTTGCCACGATCTCGCCACTTTCACGCATTACGGTTATTCACGCGATTTCGTGGTGGCACCTTCCCATTTCACACAGTTTCAAAGTGCTCGTTGTATAACAAACGTTAGTCGGAAGTCGTAGTCTAATTAAGTTTAACAGTTCGGCATTATCTGCGTTGTTATTATATCTGCATGCGTAGTGGAAAACAAAGGAGCTCGTGCGGTCGAATTAATTCTGCATCGTATTAATCATGCGGCCTAGAAACTCTGAAACGGCGTCTGTTCCGATGAACTTGCTCAATTAGCCTTCCCCGGAGAGCATAAATTCGTATTCTTGCTACAATAATTCGACGAGAATGAGAAGGATGTAATAATAATCGAAATTCCGTATAAAACAATTTACTTGGAAATATAACTTAAATTTGTTGTCTTCAAAGTTAATTTGATATTTTCTTACTCTCAGAACAACACGATTTTGTAATAGTGATCAAATTATGTATATTTGTTAAAGGTATATTCTTGCCATAAGTTTAGATGACCTTAAAATTTGTAATACTTTTGTGAATCGAGGTGAAAATGAGCAGATTTTTATACGAATTATACAACCAGCAGATTCGTTAATACATAAACCGCATTTAACAATTTCGTAAATGGAGTAATCCTGAAATTTTTGTTAATTAACACGAATGTTAATATACGGACAAAATTTATTTAAGTATTTAAAATATGAAAAATTACAAATTAGATCACAAGTTAACCCTTTCGCGCCGAGCGCCGCGTATATGCGGCATCCAAATTAAATGTATACAAGTGGCATCCGTAGGCAAAATACAAAAATAATTTTGTATTTTTATAATTTTGTAGGTCCTTTCATATTAAAAATGTAAACATACTTGTTACATTAAAGCAATGATTGTTACATTAAAACAATGATTGTTTTATTCAGCACAGTTATTTAAAACTGAGAAAAACCTATGTACAGAACTCACGCGCAATGTGCATATTTCTGGCGCGAGCTTTCGTTTACTGACAGTACTTTGGCGGACGACACTACCGTAGCGAAAGGGTTAAGATAACTTAATGTACTGTATTGGGATCACAAGATGAGGCCGAGACGGCACAAGTGCAAAGGGGCACCGCCTACCTCCACCTCCGATACTCCTACAGCTACAAGCACTACTACCTGTCGCACTATGTGTTCTTCATACGTCTCATTTCCTCTTTTCGACTCTCTTCGTCACGCGAACCGATTAGTGTGTGTGACCGTTTTGGCCAATAGAGTGCTCTAGTTAAAAATACGTGTGAGAGTAAGAGGCACGCTCCGTCTCTGACCAATCGGACCTGCATTTTGGCCATACGTCATTGATTTCTGCCAAGTCTTACCTTATGATATCACCATAAAAGAATTTAACGCGTTCGCGGACAGTCAAAATTTGAATAGACTGCAAAAAATATAAAGGCGAATTCTGTGTATATTTAAACCATTACAGTAAAGTACATAACAATTTCGGAAAATAAACGCTATATGGAATTGAATGTATGCTAATGTAGCTTATACAGTTGAATGTTATAGCGTTCATGTCGTTATGCATCACAATTGAAATGAATACTACAACATTCACGATCGCTAACGTGTTAACTATTGAATCATGTCACATGTAATATAAAAAAGTTAACTATCGTCTACTTTTGGTTATTCTATTTAACACGTTCACGCCGGGGCCGATTTTCATTTGTTTTGCTATGAGGCGGCGCTGAAATTAATATCGCGCTTCTTCTGGCGGCGCGTAGTTATTGCCTGTTCAGACCTGCATACGCGTTGTTTGTTGCTCTGCAGTACAGTGAGATCTTATTGCGCAAGTTTTGTAACTCGTGCCGTTTTTTCATCCTGACCACAAATTTCCGACAGTAAGTATAATTAGAAAGGTGATAGGACAGTTTAGTGCGGGTCACCGGTGGGCCGCACCGACCGATGAGACAGTTTAGTGCGGGCCACCGGTGGGCCGCGCCGGCGTGAACGTGTTAATGACTATTTTTTAGTTATAATATCGTAGCAAATTGAAAGTAATTACCTTTCCAGTGTGTAATTATAAGTTCCTTGAAGGAACAAGAAAAAAATAAATGATTAATTGACCTTATAATAAAAATTCTTGTTTCACCAATGAAAAAATACAATTTATCTCCAAAAGAAAATTAGTCCAGTAATAGCTAGCTCGGATCATTTTTCTGGTGCTTTCAGTATTCCCGTCTATTTTAATTAACGTTTCATTGTTGTTCATACCCTTTACATTGAAGGCAAGTTAATCGAGATTTTCCGTTTCTTAAAGATGATTCTTTCTCTTCATTGTTCTTTTTGCTTTATGTGTCGTTTATTTCGCTTCTAGCGAAGAGAGAACGTTTATTGGAGTTGTCCTCGGACAGTCAAACCGATCGGACGTGTTTATATCCGCTCGCGTGTGCCGTCGTTCTATTGTTTCTATCGTGCTGTGTTTGTGCCGCGGTATGGTCCGCTCACCACTACAATAGAAAGTTCTAAGTGTGTGACCTGTGCATAACCTCCTCAAAATGGAACCAAATCTCTCACCGATAAATAATCTACCGAACATTTCATCCACTCATTCAGCAAAATCTTACGCCTCAGCCACCACTAACAATCCATTCCCTACTAAAGAACAAGCCATCATTATTGATGCTTTAGATGGCTTAACACTGACAGATTATGCACAAGCCGTAGCAAAAATCACTGGAGCCAGCGCTATTCGTTTCGTCTCTCGCATAGCCAACGATAGAATTTGTATCTACCTGGACAACAAAATTACAGCAAAACGCCTCGTTTCCAATTACAAGACATTAACGATCAACAACACAACAACCTCAGTCCGGCCTTTAATAAACCCGTCGCAAAGAATAATTCTATCTAATGTCTCTCCCACAATACCCCACAGTTTTATCGAAAAATTCTTAACTGACCATAATATCAGACTGACATCTAAACTTTCGTTCCTTCGAGCTGGAATCCAAGAGTCTGGTTTCACTCATATAATGAGCTTCATGAGACAAATCTATGTCAATCCAGACGATGTCACAAAAATACCCGATTCGTTCCTAATGACCCATGAAGACACACAATACAGAATATTTGTATCTACCGACAAAGTCAGCTGTTTCATATGCAAGCAAGAAGGCCATATTGCAATACAATGCAATAATACAGCACAACTGCCAGTCCCAAATCCAACCAACGTTAACCAACCATCAGATCAATCAACAAACGCGTCAAATTCCCAGAAACCCATAAATAACCCAACCGAAATTCCAACTAAACCAAGGAACAGTGAAAATAACGAAACCCTCGACATCAAGGCCACTGAATCCATGGATTTCTCCAATACATCCACCGAAGTACCCTTCGAACCAAATAAAACTGAAACCTTCACCCCCACAAAAAGACCTCTATCACACTCCTCGGAGACTCAGGTAGATAACGAACCTAAACCTGTATCTACAAGTCTCAATACCGAAGACGTCAACCCGATTTTGTACTCGATTACACCAACCAACCCGAAGAAAAAACCGAAGCGCACACAATCACTGGCTAGAATTATAGAAGGAATGGAAAATATCCTTAGCCCAGCCAAAATGATCCTGGAAGATCCCACCAATAACTTCCCACTCACCTTCATTCAACTGAAAAGTTTTTTGGAGACCTCGATCGGTAACGACAACCCAAATGACATCGCCGTTGACTACACTTCTGATATAAAAGCCTTAATCCTTATGCTTAAAGCAGTCCACCCCATACTACAAGATGCGAGCATGAAAAATAGACTCCACCGTCTAATAAAAAGGTTAGAACCCGACCCCTCAACTCCTGTGGCCCTACAATCTATCCTTTCCAACAAAATCCAGAAACAGTAAACTTAACCCCCATCCACCATGTCTCTGCAAATCATACAATGGAACGTAAACGGTTTCTATAGCCGACTTGAATACCTTCAATTACTAATTAACGAAAACCAACCACATGTAATATGCCTACAGGAAACAAACTTCAAACACCAAAACTCAGGCAAAATTAAAAACTACAAACCCTTCTTCAAAAACCGCATTACCACCCATGCAAGCGGGGGAGTAGCAACCTTCGTCAGTAATAACATTCACAGCGAAGAAGTTAAAATCACAACCAACATTGAGGCAATTGTCACGAAAATTGTATGCCCTACAAACCTATACATATGCAACGTGTACATACCGAACAGTAGACAGCTCGAGGAAACGGAAGTTATACAATTAATCCACAAATTACCCAAACCCTTCATTATACTCGGTGACTTTAATAGCCACAATCATATCTGGGGCTTTGACAAAACCGATAAACGAGGAAACACCATTGAAAAAATAATAAACCTAACCAACCTAAATTTACTAAATAACTGCGATCCCACTCATTTCAGTTCAGCAACCGGAAACTTCAGTGCAATAGACTTGTCTTTATGCAGTCCATCAATCACTCGAAACATCACATGGAACACTCTCAACGATCTCTATGATAGTGACCACTACCCAATTAAGCTATCCTACAAACTTAACCGCAAATGTGAACCACCAAAACACCCAACATGGATATTTCAAAAAGCCAACTGGACCTTATTCCGTGAGTTACTATCCAAATCAGTTCCTCAGATCTCAGAACCTAACCTTACGATCCCGACCACCCTTAACACGGCACTCGAACTCTTCATAGAATGCATCATAAATGCAGCGAACTCTGCCATTCCGAAGACAAAAGGCACTAATAAACTTAAATTCAAATACACACCATGGTGGAACGAGCACTGCTCACAAGTTGTTAAGGACTATAAACATGCCTTCAATAAATACAAAAGACACAAAACCACAGAAAACCTTATTGAATTCAAAAAACTAAGAGCCATAGCCCGTAAAGCCATAAAAAATAGCAAGAGAGAGTCATGGATAACATACGTATCGTCACTGAACCTATCTACCCCACTTGCACAAATATGGAAGAAAATCAGAGCATTTAAGGGATCATGTTCACAATCCACGATACCCTCCTTAATGAAAGCGGATGGCGCGCTCGCCACTGACCCCAATACAATAGCTGAAACCTTAGCAACAACTTTCCAAAAAAACTCTAGCAATAGTAATTACACTGAGCAATTTCTAAATTATAAACAGCGAACAGAATCCAGTCCGACAACACCCACAAGCACAGAACTCGATCCAACTTTATTATCTGCCATAAACATGCCAATCCAAATGTTCGAATTACAACACTTTCTTAGCAAATGCACAAACACAAGCCCTGGACCAGACGGAATTCCCAACATTCTCCTAATCAACTCACCTCTAGAAGCACTCAATTTCATGCTCTCCCTATTCAACTGCATTTGGACACACAACTTATTTCCAACTAGATGGACAATAGCCATAGTGATCCCCATCTTGAAACCAGACAAAAACTCAACGGACCCCAATAGCTACCGGCCGATTGCACTCACAAATACTATGTGCAAACTATTAGAAAAAATCATAAACTACAGACTTCGGTGGTTCCTTGAATCTCAAAAATTAATCTGTAGCTACCAAAGCGGTTTCCGGCAATTTCATTCAACGTATGATCATCTGATTAATCTAGAGACCCAAATAACTGACGCCTTTATTAACAAACAGTATGCAACTGCTGTATGCCTTGATATTGAAAAGGCCTATGATATGACATGGAGAAATCGAATAGTCATCATCCTCCAAAAACATGGTCTAAAAGGTAATATCCTAAATTTTATTAATAACTTCCTGGCTAAGAGATTAATTCAAGTCAGATCCAACAATGTCCTCTCGACTACAAAAATCGTTGAAAATGGTGTTCCACAGGGCTCTGTACTCAGCGTATCCCTATTTCTGATAGCCATTAACGATATACTAGATAGCGTATCAAACCCAGTCAAAGGATTCCTATACACCGACGACTTAACCCTAATCTGCAGAGGAACAAACCCGCACACCATACAGACATTATTACAAGAAACTCTTGACAAGCTGCAGAAATGGACGCTCGCCTCAGGTTTTAAATTCTCCAGCACTAAATCGGAAATAATTACCTTCAACAGAAACCGACAACACCCAAACATAAGATTAACCCTTAATAACATGATTTTAAAAGAAACATCCTCTACGAAATTACTTGGACTAATATTCGACCGCCAACTGACGTGGAAGACCCACCTCGACAAATTAAGAACAGACTGCAACCAAAGACTTAATATCCTCAAAACAATCGCTGCAAACAATTGGGGTGCAGATTTAAATACACTACTACTGTCCTACAAAACAATAATTAGATCAAAATTAGATTACGGATCAATCGTTTATAACTCTGCCAACCCCAGCATACTCAAGAAATTAAACACGATTAACAATACCGCCCTTAGATTAACCGTAGGCGCCTTCCGTACCAGCCCGATTAACGGCATTCTCAGCGAAGTATCCGAACCACCGTTACAGACCAGAAGAAAATACCTTAGTGTCAAATACGCTATTAAAACCGCCTCCTTCCCGCAAAACCCTGCATACCATAATGTCTTCAAACAGAACCGCTCTCCCCGTACACAATCAAGGAAAAGCAGAACCCCTCTTCCGTTCTACATTAGATTAGATAACTATCTGAAAGAACTCAACTTAGAAATCCACACTACAACAAAGAGAGCAATCCATAGTATCCCTCCATGGTCCGCCCCGGAAATCGAGTCCAACACCACACTACTAGAGCATAACCAAAAGATGAAAAATCATATAGAACTTAAAACCTTATTCCTAGAGCTGAAAAACAACCTGCCAACCCACACCCAAATATATACTGACGGGTCCAGTAGCCCAACTGGCTCTGGATATGCAGTTGTTAGTGGTCAAACGATTCAAAAAACCAAACTCCATCCAAAAGCACCAGCTCTCTTCTGTGAAATCAACGCAATAAAACATGCCTTGGAAAACATTTCCTCCCAGCAAGACAAGAACTTCGTCATTTTCTGCGATTCCTTGAACGCCATCACAGCTATCAAAAACCGCTGGTCCAACGACTCCATCATCCAAGAATGCCAAAAAGCATACAAGGGAGCAACCCTAAGAAACAACATGATAACAATAATCTGGGTCCCCTCCCACATCGGGATTGCCGGAAACGAAACAGCCGACAAAGCGGCCAAAGAGGCAGCCAACTCATCATCCTCCAACATACCCAACAACAACCTACCACCCGAGACTCTAAATAATATTCTAAAAACAATGATTGAAAACGAATGGAACAATGTATGGAAAAGTTCATCCTCCCCACGACTAAGAACATTAAAAGATAACTTCTTTGAAAAGAGCATATCTCACACACTCCCAAGACACGATCAAGTCGCGGTTTCAAGGATAATACTAGGACATACGAGACTTACCCACAAATACCTCCTCAACAAAGAAGAACCACCAATCTGTGGTACATGCAACACTCCTCTGACAGTTGAGCACATCATCCTACACTGCAAAATTTACCGATGGGAAAGACAACACTACAATATTAGACCTCCTTTAGAAAACACACTGAAGAACAAAGAAGCAATCGAGAAGTTACTGCATTTCCTGAAGCAGTCCCAACTGTATCATAAACTGTAACTCTGTCCTGAGTCGCTAATAACCCATCTGGTGGTTGATGCGACTGTAAACGCAGAAAAAAAAAAAAAAAAAAACGTTTATTACTTTATTTTCAGGTAAATATATACAGGCCATTCCACAAATGCAATGTCAAGCAAGATCGTTATTCTTTATGAGAAAAATTAACCGAGGTATTTCTTAAGCGAGCATAAATTTAACTCGTTAACTCGAAATAAATATTTATGACGTGCAAATAAAAGGAAGAAGAACTCATGATACCGATTCATTCAAAATCACATTAGTCAATCTTACCACGAACCATCTTGTGACACATGCAGTATAACAAACTATTAATGTAACTAAATAGTACTATTATCAACAAACAACTATTTATTTCAATGCAGTGCGTTTATTTGTAAAGATTTCTTTAGATCCATTATATTTTATTCGATTCTGTGCTTTCTTTATTCTTAGTTCATTCATTTATATGATTGCTGATTTAAAAGAATGATAAATTTAAATTCAATGTTTAATTTTTTTAAGTTTTTTAACACAAAAAAAGAAAATTATAAAATATTTTTATTACAGATTTTAAAAAAAAATGAATATGTATTAATGATTCTGTTAGAATATATTATTATTTGCTGATAAATCGTATTGAAAAACCATCAGATTTTTCCAGAAAAACCACCACTATTTTCCACAACTATATTATTATTAGTTTCACCCATCTAGATTATAATAGAATAACTTTATTCTCTTAAAACCACGGACAAATTAAAATAACTGTTATAATAATTCAAACCAAAATATCTGTAAGTGATGTTGAAAAGGCTGAAAAAATATTTAGTCCTGTAAGATTGGTTAAGTACACAGTGGAAGCTAAAATATACCACATTAAACTTTATTCTTAGAAATAATTACTTTGACTTTACAAGTATTTGATTCTGCGACAATTAGACTGTAGCTAACTAATTAATTTTACTTAAATTCTGATAAGATAGCATTAAAAAATTCACCCTTATCATTCATAACTTGCTACTGCATTTGAGTTACATTATTGCAACGATTTACATTAGAATACAGAGTTAATCAAAGTTAACTCGGAAATAAATTATTTATTATTGACAGACCAAAAAATCTTTTTCGTTTAATGGTGTCAATTCTAATTATCAGGGAAAGTTATTATAAATATTAAACGTTATGACTATACCAAGTGCTATGACACTTTTTAAGATCTTTCAAAAAGATGGAGTTAACCGATTTGTGCAGTGAATGGCTTAAATATAAAGCGTTATTTAGATATTTATAGTTGCCGTATCATTTTCTATTCGATTTAATGAAGTACCAAAACTGGTATTAATTATTAAAAAAGTGAACTTCAACAAAAATGATGTAAAATCATTTGAATCGAGTATAGCAGTGTAATCTTCGTGTAAGTTGTCGATTGGTGTAAGAAGATTACTCCTTAGCGTAAACCAGTTTCTCGTTTTGAAGTGGCAGCCTTTCAGATGCAAAAATGTTCATTGACGTTAAATAATTCAAGGGGAAGTAGAGCGGATCAAGGGGAAGTCCCTCCGAACTTTGTTCCGTGTTTTCTTTAAGTTTTCCGTGAATGCTAGGAGCATCGATCGGATCGGGGCGAGCAGCTGAAAACGTCGGGCCCCAGTATTCGTTTTAACATTCTGATCGCGCTGAGAAGGCAGATAAATCGGATTAAGGTTATGTTCCGGGGACCGTATAGGGTGCGCACTCTTGAACCGCCTGTTTCGACCTGCGATCGATATAGCGCACGTGCCATGAGGCAACTCACCTGCAGGATGCTGCGAACGTATCCTCGTAATGAGCCATTTTCTACGGTGAAAGAAACGAGAATTACCCGTGATGATGTAAGCGCGATTTTAGGGAAAATCTGATGTTCACGAAGTTATCGACGAGTATTTTCCGCGGAAATGTTAGGTAGGGCAGTTTTCATTTTCGTCTTTGATATTAGAAACTGTGAAGAGTGTAGATTATGTGAACAACTTATTCAAGCACGCTGTAGCAGTTTAGTGCATGGGTACTCAGAGAATATTCAAATCCAATTTACTTGAGAGCGCAGCCTTTAAGAAAAAAATTTATTTTTTATCTTTAGCTCATCTCGTTATATATGCAAATTGTAGTTCATCGTGAGTAAATTATTTTTTTTTTAAATTTTTCGAATTACACTGTGTACGCGTTTGTCACTTTGATCCGGCTCGAGGACCAAAATATGTGTACGCGTTTGGTACAATGCCGTAGTGTTGAAGACGCTTGCTTGCTTCTATTCGCACTTTATTAATACAACACTACACCGATATGATGTTCGCGATTTCTGAATGTGTTTTGAATGCGTTATGTTCGACTTAGGTTGCGTTCTGAATGCGTTATGTTAGAATTTGAATTTCGTTCTGAATGCGTTATGTTCGAGTTTTAGTTTAGTTCTCTATGCGTTCCGTCAAGTATGATTTTGTTTTGAATGCGTTATGTTTGAGTTTTAGTTTCGTTCTGTCTTTCGTTCGTCGTGTTCTGTCTGTTGTCATCTCGGTTTTCTGTTGATTGGTGGAGGAAATGAAGCGTTTTTGATTGGAGGTGGGTGTGTCGGAAGGAACTTGGAGTGAGGTGTAGGAAATTTGGTCGAAAGTTCTGATTTGTGTCGTCTTCGTTTGTTAAAGTAACATTTATGAATGGTCCGTGCAACGGTACTGTGGGTCTGTCGCACGTGTTGTCCGTCGAGTCGAGTTTCTTCAAGTACAGTAGTCGTAAAGTCGTATCGTTCGTAGGATTTTTTACCTATTGCCAGTCTATTCGCACGTTTATGATTTAATTGCTAAAGGGATGGCTAGACACGTTCGACCTTCAGTGTTGCCGTCGCAACATACACGATGTTGATTATTATCCTGTATATGAAGCAATGGTGTGAGAAACAACTATATTTCTCAAACCGAGGCTTTAATAACTCGAGATGAATCGCAAAATTAAAACTATATATATAATAAAATTACAATATATTACATACAAAATAAATACTTTTTATATCAAAGTTAAATACTGAAAGCTTCCTACATAAGTAATCAATTTATATAGGACGACACATTTTTGAAACGAGAATGTAATTCAACTTAAATTATTGATTATCTGTTACTCGCGTTATTCCGCTTTTATATTTTAAATTCAGCGTTGTTGAGCCTCTGAAAGCCGAGCTTTTCTCCTGAATCAAGTTTTTATTAGTGCAGCCATTACTGTCTGAAGTAATAGGTATGATTTTATAAAATTACACAATTTTTGTAAGAAAAACGCGCAATGGACGAGGCGCATAAAGTAAATTAAGTTGTAATATAGTTTGTCTTGAAAGTGACTTGTTAGAAGTAGGAAAACTGTGAAATAATAATAGCGATTTTATATTCGTGCATAGAAAATATATAATCCTCAAATAATTTTAAATAAACCGAGTCGTTTTCCAAGAAACATTAACAATCCTAAGAATCATAGTCAATGCAAAAATACCACATTCGTGTTCCAAACCGAGTTCCATGTTAGCTTCTACAAAGTCGAAATACTTTTTAATCAACCAATTGTTACTTTTAGGAATTTTTAAGCAATTAGTATAACTGTACATTTGTTAATGCTTTATGACGTTGAATAAATATTGATTTTTTATTTAGTCTGTATTTGGGGAATACAACAGCGCTCAGAACATAAATTCCAACAAAGGATTCATACAACGAGAAAACTCGATAAAATTATGTTCATGGCTGAACAAGCATCGATACAGAGAAGTAATCATCCAAAATTGGATCAGATTTCGGAAGCGAGGGCAGTGAATACATGTTGATAGTCAATCGTTAATTTTGACACATAATTTTATTTCGAATTATAATTGAAATGTAACCTGGAAGATGAAATTAAATTAATAAAAAAAAAGGGAACGGAGGTCACTCCGTATGTAGTTTCCTATTTTAATACTAGAACTACCAAAGTCAAAACAACTGATTTCGAATATTTTTGTACAATTCCAGACATTATAAAAATGTTTCTATGAAAAAATTTAAGTAAATCCAGTCTTGTCATTATTTGAGAAAATATACATTTTTTGTGTCTAGAACTCAGTAGTTTCAGAGTTAATGAACAGAAATCGTCATGTAACTTATATTCCCATAGCTAATTGCTTAAAATTTTAATAGGGAGAAAAATCTGTTTTCCTGATTCATTAACACAAGCTATTGTATAATCATTCTTACTTCTTTATTTTTCATCATTCTTATTATAAACCTAACAATGTAAATACTTTTTGTATTTCAGAATCAGTTTGCCATCAATGCACGAAGAATTATGTAGAATCTATTATTAAATTTTCAAAATTACCAAGACACTAATTAATTACTTTTTAAAATATTTTAGATTTACGCAGACGTTTTAATATCTTTTCTAATCATTTATGTAAAATAGCTCTCGTTTCTTCGTACACTTATTTGATAAAAAGAAATGTTTCAAAAGCAGGAAGAAATATATTGAAAGCTAAATCGTGCTTATTAAAAATCGAGAAACTGAAAAAGGGTACTGAGACTTTTGCATACACCTAACATCCGCATAGTTAAATTGTATTTATAACAAACATAACGAACCGACGATTTACGTACTCGTAAGGCTGTAATAATCGCTTTTAAAAGAGCTATAAAATGTAGCATTAAGTTTTTAACGAACAGCGATTCGAGCTCCAGCACACCATGCCCAATTGTACCCCTATTCCTTTACTAAAAGCACAATTTTATATAGCCGGGAGTCATTCGCGAAAAGCGTCGAGCAGGCACCCTGGCGTTTTCGTAAGGTTCAAAAGCAGATGCTGTCGTCTTAGGGATTCTTTTGAAGAGAATTATTAAATAATTGCTCACGTCGTTTAAAAGGGATTAACGCCCAGATCGGCGTTGCTATGTTCTTAAACGTTCTGCTAAGCTTTCACGAGAGTGTTGATAGAGTGACGGCAGTCATTGCGTTTCTTGTTATAACTTAGTAAATTCGACGTTTACCGGTATGAAAGTTTCGGTGTTGCTACGCCGAGCGTCGAGCCGAGTGATAGGATTTCTGCAAAAGCAACGGAAACTCGTAACTGATGAGCGCCAGGCGTAAAATTCAAAACTCGAACGTTGTACGTTTATCAACGCCTCGTGTATTATTGCCGGATAATTTAACGACTTCGAATTTGAATAACTTCTGCGAATATGCAACGAGAAACGCAAAATTCAGCCTTTTGACAAGAAATATTCGATCAAAATCGTAAATATCGTTGTTGAAAGGACTACCTGCAATAATAAAATTCGCGGTACCCAGTAAAAGCATTAATAAAATCATAAATGTTCTTGTTTCTCACCAAATCTAAAATGCATGCTTTCCGTTGCGAGATAATTCAGGAAATAACTATTTAAATAACATGAAGCAGCATGCATGACTTAGGATTAAAACATTTTTAATACTTCGAACAATGAAATTTCTTACATCGATTCTAATATTTGCAATACATTGGAAATATAATAACAATGTTGTTCAATTTGTCTTGTGTCCGCATTGCTCCTTATTTTATTGATTCATTTTTGTCACGAATTCATAAAATCCGCAATCTACTCATAAAAAGACAAACGTCTATAATTTTACATAATGCTCTCTAGAGGGCACAGAGATATATGTATTTATGAAACTTATTAAACAACCCCTGACGTCAGACGTCAGATTGGAAAGACCTGGTAATAGTGGTAATACATTATAAAAACGATTAGATTCAGTCACTTTTAGAAATAAAAGATAAAATATAGTTAAATGTTAAACCGAATGGCAAAACTTAAGTCATGATAATCGTAGGTTCCAGATACTTTTGTATTCGACACGCTAGCCTCCACTTTCTCTCGCGTTTGGACGATTCTTTAAAGTGTTCTGGTGACCTTGTTTCAGCAATTCTATTTTCTATGTTTCTCTGTGAATTCGAATTTTTCCTACGACTGAGACACCGTCTCTTAAGTGACCTACGTATTTAAAAGATTCGATTTCTTTATATTTTTAGAAACTAACATCTCTGCTTCCACTGAACTCGGCAAAATTAGTTTGGCAGAGGTTGGGTGGTAGGTACACAAACACGGGCAAATAAAAGTCTAACGAAGAGAATGCCCGAAAATAAGTCGAGGAATTAGAAACGCAATCGTGCTACGTTAAAATTTACTGTCTATATCAAACTGTACTCGGTATGGGAGATACAATGCTGGGATACTTATGAAACACTTTTTATAAGAATGTTTTACCTGCAAAGAAATTGAAAAATACAAACAAATCGAAATTATTAACAACAATAAAAAGTGCATAAAACGAATAAGAAGGTTTTTTTTAAAGAAATTAAATTATTTTGGAGCATGTAACTTGCATTAACATTATCATTTCAAAACGCAGGACTTGGCACTTCGTATTTCTAGCGTAAGTTAATACTACTTGTTGTAAATTTTACTTTATTACATATAAGAACAAAAATTAAAGAGTTCTAACTTTAGTGTAAACAATGATATTATTTAATATAGCATCTACAAAACAAATACATAAGCAACATTTATAATCCAGTATACTAATAAATATATCATTAATACTATTCATTAATACTGAAATGACTCAACGTCAGTTGAAATCTATAAATATTAGACAGTTAAAAAGTTCGTTTCATGTTTCGCTAATGCGGACAATGTGAGTTTTGAACAATTTTTGAAGCAAACAAATGGTAGGGCTAAATAAATAGAGATTTGGGTTTTAATAAAAAATTAACAGGAATAATAATTGTGTTGTGTGTAAATTTCTACATTGTATTACAACATCAAACTCGCATATTGTGGAAGAAACTTTCGATACAATCTAACGAGAATGTAATAGCTCAGTCTTCCAATATTTACCTTCCTTGGCCAAGAAATTCGCCGAACAAATGGTTTTCTCTTATTCTTTTTTCAATAAAGTAAGATTCAGTCTCAAACTGAACGTCTTATCTATCTATTTTTTGTACAAATTCTGCTTATACTGTATGGTAGAAATAAATATTTTATAAACGAAAAGTCTGTATTTCATTCGATTTCATTTGATTTCATTCATAAAATGAGTTTGTTAGAATTATACATAATAGCATATATCAGATTTTTAAAAATTTTGACTTATGATTTAAAATATCGTCCATACATGACAAAGTATTTAAAAAATAAGTGAAACAACTTATAAAGATAAAATAAATTAACTTAACTCTAAATTATTTTATTTTGCTTCTCACAGACGATAAGGTTTCAATGACTATACTTGCTACGTATTTATTTACTGCAAGTGGATTTTGAATTCTAAAACAGGTGTTATAAAATTTCGAAAGTACGCTTATACTTCCATCATAAGAAGAATCGAACGTACCATAAATAACATTAGTATTAGATAATGAGCTATTTACTAGTCCAGGCGTTGTAATCTCTTTTTAGTGACTCATCTGATAAGTCCGATTACTCGTCGAACTGATTCACCTATTTTCTAGCGTGTCATCCCTCCATCCGTCACCTGTCCAAAAACCACGCGAGATCTACGTTAGCCACCCTGTAGTTAAGAGCTAGTTATCTTCCTCTCCCCTTTTTGGTTCCATATAGTATACATAGAATCCCAAAAAAGCAGTTGTAGTTTGAAAACGAACCGAGTACTTTACGTATGTACTATATTATTCTTCGAAGTTTACCTATATTACCGTTGATTTCGGGTGTACGAATATTACACTTAAAATATAGCTATTGTGATAATAACCGGTGTAAATTCTTCACTCGGATCCTAACATTAAAAGATTTACTGTTGTCTATTTACATCGTTACTAAAATGAGATATACCAACTTTAATAAGCATTTTACTTGATATAACAAAATTTCAAGATTTCACTTGAACTAACAAAAACATTTAATAAGTATTTTTTTATTGATCGATATGAATCCATGATGAGTACAAATCATGGTACTAATAATGAGTACAAGTTGTTTCATGATTGAAAAGCCTATATAACAAATATTGAATTTCGGTTTATGTGTCAAAAATAAATGATAATTTGTAAATGTTGTTTGTATAATTTTCCATGACCTTTCAGTTTAACGATGATCTTTGGAAACATAATTTTTTAAAAATCTACGTTAAAAATACTTATTCTGTAGATTTTTCTTATAGAATATATCTAGATATAATAAAAAATACGTAGAACTTGAAAGTATTTATTTTATTGTTTTATGAAATTTACTGTAATTGTACTTTTACTTTTTAATTTTGTTAATATACTTAATCCCACTTCAAGTTTCAGGAAACAGGGCGTAGCTGGGATTTTAGGTCCTCAGTGGTCTAAGACCATGAGCGACCGCAGCGCTGTTATCGGTCTCTAATGTCTTAGGACTTTTAAGGGATCTCCTGAGTATTAGGATTTCTAGAAGACCCTGGGAGAGTTAACATTTTTAGGGAAGTTTGAGATCAAAGGTTAAGTAAGAACCTTTTAGGAATCTCTGTAGGCTTATAACTGCGGATTTTATACGTTTATAACAAAAGTGAATAGGTGCGATACCAAATTGTGAAGATATTGGAAGAATTTTACGGTTTCGCTATTGTACAATCAATAAAACCTTTAAAAACGAAATTCCATATTTATTTAATACCCGTTTCTTGAAATTGTCTTGGAACATTTTTATTCGGCGTAAAAATCACAGTAATAAGCGACTTTAAAGACACGACATTTTGTATGCAGTTTGCTCAATGAGTTAAAAGTGACCTCCATTCATTTAATTTTTAGGTGCTAATTACTTCTGCACTTTGCACGATCCACCTTTCTGTTCCCTAAAAACGAAATCGTTGAAATCGGAATGACTTCCATTTAAAACTTCTTCTCTACACGCTCATCTCGATTTTTTTCAATAAAAAATGTTCTGCGTCCTATATTTTCAGTTCAGAATTGTTTGCTGTCAACAGTTTTGGTAAAACCGTGTTTTCATGAAACGCCTAAATTAAACGAGGAAATAAATGTATATGCAATCCGATTTATACTTGTGTGTTTTTTTATCGTATACTTTTGTCGTTTGAAAAGCAAAAACAATATTGTCTGTCTCTCACGGTACATGCGGTGCAAACAATCTACCGCTTTCCGTGGAACGGATCAGTATAAGTCCTGTTAGTTAATTAATTTAATCCGTCCGATCATGGAATAACAAACTCGAAAGCAAGCTCTCATCTCTGAAGTTTGAGTTTTTAATTCATTCTTTTTCAAAATCACATTTAGTTGCAATTATATCGCGTGTTCGCGACGAGTCGATTGTTTAAATAATAATTACTTAAATTTAAGGTGATAATTCGTTTATGAAATTTAGCTGAAATTTTCGTGGTTTTGAAATATGTTGTCAAGACTTTACTTCTGAACAACTATTCAAAATACTCTGAAGTATTTTACCATGTTGTGTACTGTGCACAATATTCAGAATAATATGATATATTACATGATCTACACTGTTTCGATCAATTTTTAAGTATTAAAATAAGACCAAAAATTGCAGCAATATAATATGATTAATAGTCGAATAATGTAATAAATATTTTCCATGTTACAGTTACAGAAGAATTTTCAGAGTGAGACATTTTATACGTGTTTGTTTTGCCATTTGACTCAAGAAATAATGCTCTAATCATAATATTATATTTCAAATAAATCAAATCATTTGATGGTATCCAAAAACAGGAAATAAATATTTAGGTATATATGGTGGGGTGCGTAATTGGCACTATGATTTTTCAAATATTCTCGATAGTCTGACAAAAAAATTTATCAAATGAAAATTAATCACTATTTACTCAACTACATAATGAAATACAACAAATTTAAAAAACTGTCATTCTCAACTAGAAATCGAAGTCATCCTGCATTTTTTAACTGGCCCCTCTGTATTTCTGATTTCGTAGGGTTATTGCTAACGAAAAAATGAATTCAACAATCTATTATACAATAACCTCTAAATGGCCCTCACATCAGCAATTTACGGTTGAATAAGAAAAGCATTAATATCGAAATCTACATTACTTCAATCAATTAACAATCATTTGAAAAAGTTTTTTTACCGAACTGTCGAAAGTACCTGATATATCATAGCGATAATTATGTGCCACACCTTGTATATAGGGATTAAATCACATTCAAATTATCCAATATAAAATATAAATTGAAATTCTTATACAATAGTATAATTAACGTATAGGTAATAAATAAATTGAAATAGGAGCAAATTATTAATCAAGACAATATTTGTATTAAACGTTTACCAACGTATTTTATTAATGCATAAAATTCGCTCCACGCTGATAAGTTCAAGATCTCGTGACTCACAATAAACGTCGCTTAATAAACTCATCCCCTTAGTTTTCTAACTCTTATTCAAAAATCAGAGAAACTATTTTGTGATCGCGAAGCGAAGTCGGTATGCGACACACGATATTAAAAAGTTTAAAAGAGAACTTCCATTGAATGTTTGAATTACCCGAATCAGAGAATTTTTCTCTTCGTCTCTTCCCCTCTTCTTCGTCCACAAAGTTAGGTCAGGTCAACGTCTCACAACCGGGCATCTAAAAGAAATTCTGCGGGTTCTTGGCTCGAATTCGAGGTACAACGCGACATGTTCAACTGCATTTCGCGAGGACATAGTGCATGGAACTACAATATAAAAGTTTCTTCAACAAAAAGGAGATGCAACAGGAACCTCGCTGACATTTTAAGAGAATCTGTGATGCTGCGACTTAATCTTTCTGCAAACAAATGTCAAGCGAAGAAGACTTTTCTTGTTCACATCAGTAACTGACAATAAGTTTGTCATTCTTTGAATAATAACGAAACTGGGGCTTTTATGAATTTATATGAAAAGTGATCAAGGGGATCAGAAGAACAAAAGGAACTAACAAGTATGACGATATCATATACGCCTAATTATAATTACTTGGAGGTGCAGATTGAATTAAAGTAGATTTTTATTTTATTCCGAATTCTACTTCGGCATAAAATTGTGGATGGAAATAGACTTTTGAAGAAGCTGGAAGACGTCAACACGTTATCGAAAGTGTCACGATCTGAAAGTACGGTTCAGTAGTGCATGATACCGTGAAAACAATCCGTTATTCCCCAAACAATTTCACACGCCGAGTTCCTTTTGCGTCCTACAAAACTGGCGGCCGATAAACCCACGGCCCGTTCCACTGAATCGGCTCCTGAAGCGCGCTCAGCGCGATTTTCTGGCATTTGCTTTCAGCGACCGACAGCGTGGACGTGTCGTGCGGTACGAAGAGAGTCGAGCGTAGAACAGGAAAAAGGAATTCTCCGTCTCCGACAAATGGAAAATGTTTATCCGCGGAGACCGCGGCGCGCCGCGGCGTCGTGAAAGGCTGCGGGTATTGGACATCAGCATCCCCTACGTCCGAGTAATTTCCGTGTCGAGTCATTGCAACCGGGTTTCCACGGTAATAGAAGCCTCCATTACGCGGTCCATGTCCCCAGAAGATAAATCACGGTAACCGAATTCGACGGGTTTGCTTTAGCGACGACGAGTGCCGCAATTACTATCGCTTTCATCTATCTTCCCGCGGTGAAATTGCAGCGGGGGCTCGGTCCAGAAATATGGCATGCCACTTTTGTTCTTTGTTCACTTCGTGGCACGACGCTGCAACAATGTATTTCGATGGTGACCATCGAAAATGTATTCCCTGATCGTCCGCCAGATAGAGTTGGGCATATTTTATTTGGGACAAAGTAAAGAACAAATGATTTTGTTTCTCTCAAGTTTTATTTGAAGTTGTTTCAACTAGGGCAACGAGTCCAGTGAATGAACACATAAGTTGCAAGTTTTTTGAAATGATCGTTATTTAATTTCCTGAATAATATTATTCCAAGCGACCTGTTTTTCTTTCACGTTCTTATATCTTTTAACACAATTTCTACATTACTCTTATAGTATAGCTCTTTTGAAAAGTGTAATACAAAATTCGGGAGAAAATGCGCCGTACAATTAACCGATAAAATTGTACTAAATTATATTTGCAAGACTTTTAGGGTAGTTGAACCGGTTACTGTGGAGTAACCAACTATTGTGCCTTTGGAATGTTCTCGGGTATAATTAACTTTACATTTATCAAATAAGACATATTAAATCTTTTTATTCTTTTATTTCGATAATTATCGAATCCTCTCAGAGTTAGTTTCCTCTTTTTTATTGATTCGTTTATATTTAAATATGAAAATTCGTTACCAACATTTCGAAAATAATCTACTACATTTTAACATTATTTATTTGTTCTAAATCGAAATAAAATTCAACTTTACTGTTGTTAATATTTGGTTTTTACTAGATTGCGAAACTTTATGCATTTATTTCAAAAGAATAGAATACAAAAAGAGGAATAAATTGCCAAAGTCTAATACCATTTTTATTTTATTTTCAGTATAAGTAACCATTAGTTGACAAAGAATACTTTTACTCCTTATTAATGTTTGGACAATGACGTGTGAAAATGGACATTTCCATAAAGATATGCAATCTAATAATTACAATTAATATAGACAACAATGAATACAAGTTTATCAATTCTTATAGAAATTTATCGACAATAAAAAAGTGCGAATGAAGCATCTGCAAAAAGAATCGTAGTAGATGGAGTAATAATTCATTAATTCGCCCACAAAAATACCACAGAGAAGAAAATAGAAATACCTTACACATTTGTGAAATGTTTCTGACGGGATTTGTAGAGGCGCAGAAGAATGTCTCAAAGATTCTCGAGTATAAGTAATAGCTGCTCCATTCTTTTCGCGAGGTCAACAAGAGATTACAGCAGTATTGGAATCAAAAGTCGAGCAACCGCACGAGAAACGTTGGATCGATTGATATTCCGGAGCCACGTAGAGTTGCCTCGTGGCAGTTTACGCATTTCCAGTGGTTACGTTATAAATTATTCACTGTAATTGCGGTCTAGTGAGTCTAGATAGTAGCAACTTTTATAATAACACCACGAGTCAGGCGATGGTGATAATTCGACTTGACTGCGAGACGAAGGTTGCTCACCGAAGTTTCCTGGAACCATTAAGACTTCCAATTGTGTCAGCCGAATATTTAGGATTCATATTCATTGGTAGCACAGGAGAAGTCAAGTAATTCACTTCTTGAAGTATAACATAGTTAAAAGTGTCGCATCTTTTTAAATATATGATCATGAATAGTGAATAGTTTTGTCGCCACTTTGAAAAATTCAATCAACTCAAAGCGGAAGCATCTTCACAAAATCCTACGTTGTTGACACTAAACCTACTATTGCGGTTAAAATGAACAACTTTGCATCTTTTTTACTCTTTCTTAGTACTCAAACGAAGCTGCGTGGTGAATCTGGTTAACAAAAATATAACGGTATACGCTTTTTACCTCGTTCGCCCACTACGAAAAATCTGAGAAAAATATACATTATTAGTCGTAACGAGTAAAAAAATACATACATTAAAAGAAATGAATATGGTGCCTCGACCATTTCATTCTGAAATCAGCATTTCAAGATTTCCGAATATTTTTAAAAATTGATTTTATAACATTCGATTCTGGAAAACGTCAGAATTTGATGTCGAATTAATTCATAATTTTCCGTTGAATGGGACAGAAGAAATAACATATAGTCTGTTAATCCGATTTCTCCCTGTAACTACCCTTGCTTTCAACCAATGACTTATCGAAAGATTTAAACAAAAGTTTATTTCGTTATTGGGCATATTTGACCTCCTTATCCATCTATCGCTTTTGAAAAACTTCGATATAATACAGCTCTTTCTATTTTGTAAAATTTCGTATTCCACAAAAAAGAGTTGTAATCGGAAAACGTACACTAGATGGTCATTCGTTGCATTTAATTAATGTTCACGAAGTACACATTTTATAATAACAGGCACGTTATCCCTTAACTCTGTTTTATTTGATAACATATGTTGATTGGAATAAAACGCGACACTGTACCTCAATTTCGAAGTAATCGAGATAATACAAAGAGTGGCAGCGCATTATGGAAGCTTCAATTTGTAATTATATCGCATCATGGTTGTATTACATTCAGTATAGCGCTTCTACGACACAAAGAGTGGCCAGCAATTATGGACGTTTTAATTTATAATTACATCGCAATGTAGTTGCATAAAATTTAGAGTACAGCTTGTTTTATGCGAAGAACAACCACAAGCTGTGGAAATATGTTAATTTATAATTGAACAGTATTGCAGTCATGTAAAATTACGAAAATGACACGAAATAAGACCATCTTCAATGCAAACAAAATTAATAGAAGACTGAATGCTGATTTTTTATCGAATGGTGTGCACACAGCGGGTTCCACGTAATTGTCGTCAACAAAAATTAATCAATTTTTGATCAAGTACACACTATAATAAAACATGTTTTTTTGCATATAAAACATGTTTTACAAAATGTTTCATCCCAAAAAATAAAAGTTACCTCCATTTTTTTAAATTGCGTGGTATATTTTTTATTTTATATTAGTACAGCTAGCGTCAAGGCGAATTCAATAACCTGTATACCATGATCTTCTGATGATCCTGATATCAGAAAAAGTGGGATTAATGAAATGTTCCTGCTATAGATGTTCCAAAGTTCGAATTAGAACAATATAAACTAAAACAATTTTCAACGAGAACATGTCATGTCATTGATTTTATTTTTATTTTTATTTTTACATCAGCATTACTCGAAGGTCATAGCATGATAGATCTTTGAATTAGTCTTTACACTAGCTACAAGAATACGAAGTAGAAAATATACCAAGCAATTCAAAAAATATTAAGATGATCTTGATTTTTGCAAATACGATATTTTTTCTCAAATTTTTTATATTGCAATCTGTAACTGGCCAAAGACTGATTAACTTTTATCAGACTGTTGTAGGTGCTCGAAAAATCGTAACGACAATTACGTGAACACTCTGTGTATCGATAACTGTTTCTGTAAGTATTACGTCACGTCGAACTATATCAACTTCCGTCGATGAATGTCAACTACCGTTGAATTTCAATCACATAATTATCAATCTTTATACGAGAAAATATACGTATGTAATTATAACATACTTTTAATAACGAATGACGATGATGTTAGAGGTAAGCTAAACTGAATGAAAACATTGAAACAAATCAAATAGGAAGTTTATGCTACCATTGCAGTTTTTCATTGATTGTTTTTTGTTTAATTACAAATGAAGTGCTTTAATTCCATATTGAAATGATATTTCATTCTGCTGAAACGATATCTACTAAATGATGTCGTAAATGAATAAACATTGCTGTGATATATTGAATTCATTCTCAGTTACTCGCAATGAACTGTATCATCGAGTTATGGAGTGATCATTTCTTTCATTTACCACTTACTTCCTCATTTTGACATCATAAATATCATGCAGCACATTTTGTTTACAATTACATGTTCAAGCGGATCAATTCCATAAAAAATGAATACAACGAGATAAAGAAATATACACAAGTGGTTTGCAGACTAAGCAGATATTTACATACTTTAAATAATTTAAAAGAACTGTACAATGTCTCATATTAGAACGGTATAGTGTAATAGTATGATGCCCACTATAAAGCAGATATAAGCTTCCGCTAAGCCTTGGACTGCTTGTAGTAAAAAGAGAAAAGCCAGGTAAACCCTGTAAAGTGGTGGCACATCGAAATGAAATATAAATGGAATAGTTACCTTATGAATTTATACACAGTGAATAAAAGGAAGTATTCGTACACTTTTTAAGACAGAATAACTTTTTTATAACTACGTTAAGTCATATCAATTTTTGTTGAGATGTTAGAGGGATTAGTTCAAAAATTACAATTTTATTATTCAGAAAAGTTATTTCGTTCTAAAAGCTATGCGAATACTTTTTCTACCCAATGTACATCTGTCTTGTAGTAATCGTCTATTATTTAGGAAATAGATGTTCTGAATTTTTGCATTCATCTGTAAAAATCATCTGCACTCGAATGGTGATTCTGGGGCACCGCAAAAATTTTTCTATTGCGTTGCAAAATAATTTTTATGCTATCAAAGATTAGATTTAAAAAATTGTTAAATTGGAACTGTTGGTATGAGTCACAAGAATGAATTTCATATGCACAAAATTTACTTTTTCACATAATATGGAGACACTGCAAGCCAGAAAAATTATTTTAGATTTTCAATTAAAACGGCTTCGAGTGCAAAGGGTTAATCTACATTAACAGCCACGATAGAGCTGTAAATTGGTACAAAGGAACCATTGCTTCACAGAAAAATTCAACTAAGCTTTAGCGTGCACGATAATAACATATTTTGGTACAGTTATCTAATAACACGAAGTTTAACGAATTAATTACTCACAATTGAATTTCATTATTTGTTGTATTGTTAAACTCAATTATGGCACATTTTTGAAAAAGTTTAACAAACAATAAATAGAGAATCGTCTATAATTCACGTACTTCAGTGCAACAAGCAACAATTTTTAATTTGAGGTAACCATCTAAAGATCTTACCTTGAACTTTTCTGAATGAAATTTTCTACTGAGACAATTAGTACTTTTTCATTGGCAATGAGTGCAATACGTAGAAATTATTTAATAAATAATTGATCACATTAAAATGTGTTGTAAGAAAAATATGAATTCTCAGTTTCGAAGGCGCTGATGACACAGAAACGGTACGACGAGTTCTCGAAGTCTAACTTCGCTGTCACTAGATATATATTCGAAACACACCTAGGTACATATATTTGAAATTTATCAGATTGGCAGTGTGAAGTGACTCATAGAGAGCTAGAAACGTGTCCATAAATAGCTAATAAGATCCAAGATACGTATGGTTGATTGCAGTTAGTCGAGTAGAATACGCTACACCATTTTGGAAAGTGAAGCAACGGAACGCACAAAACAATTGTAAAGCAAGAACGAGGTCAAGTATGAAAAACATTGACATAGACGTTTTAATTTTCATACTTCGGTGCGCAAAGTTCGCAGGATAACATTTTACCCACATTTAGTTGGTTGCAAACACGAGTAGCCAACAAGCTTTTAATTAGTTCAATTTTATATAGTACTTTATACCGTAACAGTTTCGAAAATGCTGCTATTTTAAATAGCTCGAAACGCAGAGAGCATTTCAATGAGTTATTAAAATATAAAAACTGCAACTTTTAATGTATCGTTTTTGTTCAAATGGTTTCGGCTAATATAAATACGAAAGCAATGATTTTTATTCGTCTCGTAAAATTGTTGTTGCAGGAAAACAGAAAATTATCGAAAATCATTATGTTTGTGACGAAACACGCTCTGAATATTTTGTTTCGTTAGTACTTTGCATTATCTTAAACATGGTTAGAGTTTTATGCTTACTTTCCATTTCTTTTTATACCATATTAATTTATTATTATTATCTATAATTATATACATGACATACGTTTTACTCATTACATATGCTTAATTTATTTTAGCATTTCTTTTTCATACTTTTCATTATTAAAGAATATATTGTACTTAAGAGAGTTTACAAAAATTGTCCTCTGTAAGCATCATTTGTATTGATTCTAAGATAAAAACAAAAAATCTGAGGCCGAACAAGAAAAATGATTTTCGGATTCTCGTATTCACCGTAACGAAATCTATAAGAGCCGCATATTGGTTATCAAAACGCAAAATTGGTGCTGGGCAGTGTATCCTAGAATCGAACACACAAAATAGTGAATACCTCATTGTCACACGGAATTATTTTCTTCAACGGATCACGAGTCCACTATTATTACTCACTTTTTACTCGTTCTCTATTGTTCGGTCCATTTTTCCCAATAAACGGTTCATTTACATCGATTTCGATGGTTATAAGCCGGGTATTGGAAACCGTCTGATGGCGTGGCTTCGATATTAAGCTCTGGCCGTGGTTATTCGGAAAAATTGGGAGCAACCAGCTTTTTCCAGAGCCTGTTTATTGCGCCGAAAAAACATGCCTTACTTTCCTTTCATCGCGCATATCCCTTTTTCTTGTTAATTCAGCATCTTCACCCATTCTTCATGAACTACAGAGTGCCACTTTTCAGCTGGTCGCGTATTATAGCTCAAAAATACGTCACTGTTCGAAACGAATAATTGCTGTCTTTATAAGTTTATAAAATACGTGGAAACGATGCTTTAGCGAATATTAATGGCTGGCCTACTTCATTTTCATTAAACTCTTTCAATTTGTGAAAAATGTTTTTATAAAATATTAAATGACGTCAAGACATATAGTTTATGATTATGACACGAAAGAGATTATTTCTTGTCGAACGAATTACTGGACAATTTAGATCGATAATAATGGACACGTAGACCAACTATACCAGAATAAAATGTTCAGGAACGGTCAGCAAATTTTTAAGTGCCTTTCCTTGCTTTCTTCCGCTTTGTTTCACGCGTGAATTATAAATTGCGGATCGATCATAGGTCAATAGAAATATTGTGACATATGGAGCGAACGTGCGATTTACATTATGAATTGTTCGTATATGACTAAATAATATACAAAAATGGAAATATGGAAATTTTGAGCCAAAAATTTTCATGTAACTGAAATATTTCAGATTTATTATTATTTATTCGGACTAAATAAATGATTTTATTAAAGATCATGCTACTGTTCGAAATTTAAATAATTGCTTTTAAAAAGTAATAAAGTTAATACACAGGGTATTATGTAATTGGAAGTACAACCGGCAAGAACATAATTCTACATGGAAAAATAAGTCGAGAAAAAAGAATAACATGTTTTCACTTTCGAGAAATATTAGGTTGAAAAAATAATACTATTGAATGGAATTATGAAGTGACGCTTCTGATCATGACATACCAATTCTACTTCTCGTCATACTACCACGCGAACTTGAAACCGAACTCAATTTCAGCTCAATTTTCTTGCAAACGGAAGCTTAAATGAAAAATATTATTCTTCTTTTTCGATTTATTTTTTGACGTAAAATCACTCTCTATCTGGTTTTACGACCAGTTACATGACACCCTGTTTATTTATGATAAAAATTTGGTACAGTTTATAATATTTCATATTTTTATTTTTATCTAGGTGACTGTGACCAGCGTGGAAATACAAACAAGATGGGCTAAACCTCAACTTAATTGCGAAGTAACCAAAAAGTCGCAATACTATTATATTATCTTAAGACGTAATCCTATCTGAAGTCCGTTCTGCATTCATTGTGTTCTGCAGTTTTCAGAGGAAGTAAAACTAATTCCAATTTTACCAGGAGACGTAAAACGATTATGATGATTAAGTTTTACTATGTGAAACAATTTAAACAACGACGGATATTATTTATTTTCATATCGAATTCCAGTAACTTTTCAATTATCTTCTACGTTATTATAAGCACAAAATATTGCTTCAAATCATCACTAACTGGTAACAATAACGAGAAATCGCAGAACATTTTAAACACAAATATAATAAATTGAGTGAAGTATTTACATTTCAAAGTGACCAATGAGTTTAATATAATAAATACATTAAATACGTTAACTATGTTAAGTAGATTTTAAACAATTTCATTTAAAGAATTTCACTTGATAAGTTTCACCTTACAAATTTCACAAACCTTGTACAACACGGCAACGTTCCCATACTTTTATCAGATATATCAGTTGGGTAATCCACCATATCGTTCCAACTTCACTGTTTATCCAAGTAAATTAAAAACACGCGAGTCTTTCACAATATCCCGCCATACTCATAATTGCTTGTCATTAAAAAAAGCGCACACATCCAGAGGAAGACAAACGACACGGACAACCGAGTGTATGGGTATTTTCTGTGGCAGAGTACAATGCATTCCAACACCGGTACCTCGAATTTTACTTTTCGTTCTAAAGTGCATCAGTCTGAAAGCATTTCCGTATTTCGGGGCAAAATAAATATCGTCGTCGCAGGAAGAGCGAACGTAAAGATTCGCAACAAGCCGAGAATTGTTGGCAAAAGGAGTTACATCGATACGGAAGTCCCGTAGGAACTGTTTGGCTCGCGATGAATCAAAGTCTGACAGTTAAATTTATTCGCTCCGTTCAACAATAAGTCATCGCTTGCAGCTACTCTTTCCTTCCTTCCTTCCTTCCTTCCACGTCGATCCGCATCTATTAATATCCACTTCTGTTTATGTTCAGTTAGTTTGATGAATCGAAGCCCAATAACAACGATTTATCCTTTTCTCATCAAGATTCTTTCGTCATGCGTGCTTCTTGCTTAAAATTTTAACCATATATGTATAGCTCGATGGACGGGATACATAAAAATCATATGTCACAACCATCTTACCCAAAATCGTGAAACATCCAGCCGGGCAGTGATTCCGCGTGCAAAAATAAGTCAAAAAAGGGTGTAACATTTTTTCATTTAAGGCATAGTTTTTGAAAAATCTGAGTTGGAAGGTCCATCAAGTTCGCGTGGCTTCTATTGTAGTATGACGAGAAGTAGATTTGGTATGTCATTGCCAGAGGCGCCACTTGACTTTTATTTAATAAGACTATTTTTTCGACCTAATTTTTCTCGAAAACAGATTTTTGCACGTAGAATCATTAATCGACCAGTTATACGATGATTCTTAGTGTGATTCGTAATATATGATTTTTTATCGTTTTTTATCTAAAAGAATAACTTGACAGCTATGGTTCCCCTCAAATTTTTGTAGCCCCCGATGTGTACTATTCATTATAATAAACAAAATTTCACTTTTTGACTTTGCCTTTCAAAGTCAACACCATTTTGGCGGACTATTTTGTTAACAAACTTCCACCGATTCAGAGGTGTGGAGTCACTCTACGATGGTCGTGGTATATAATTTTTATACATCCCTTAGGACAGCTTTTTTTAAGACGATGAATTTTAATATTGTAGAATTCTTTTGATTCAGAGTACTCAAATTGTCGTCTAATTACTCAATGTTTGGCAACTTAATGAAATAAGATGCTGTTACACTAGAAACGACGAAACAACTTCTACAAGAAGTATCATCGAAAATATGTTTTGATTAACTAATGATTAAAGCTGAGAAGAGTTTACAGTATTGTGAATTGTATAATTGACGAAATGGTTCGTCATCCGAAATTTATTTTTGTATACAAATATTGAAATCTTATACCTGGAAACATCGATAAATCACAATATAGTTTTGTAAATTGATTATCTTACATTTATAGAAAAAATTTTTGCATTTTAAACAGAAAGTGAAACTGGAAGAGATTGAGTTATTACAAGTATCCGATAAAAACCCACAGGGCACCGTTCGCAAGTTCAACTTCTTCCACGGTTAAGAATAAATTAATCGTCGATAAACGTTAACTTGAATAGGAAATCAGAGGATTGATAAATCTTCTTATGGATAGACTATGAATGAATAAAGTGTTATAATTTCAGCATAATGAGAAAACTGCGGATTTTATGCATTTATGAGAAAAGTGAACAGGGGGAATACAAATCGTGAAGTCGTTAGATGAATTTAAAAACGCTGTTATACTATTTTTGACTTGTACAAATGATTAAAAAATGAAATACATAATTATTGTAATGCAGATTTCTTACAAGTGTTTAGAACATTTTTATTTATATAAAAATTGGCATGAACATTCTTATCTATATTGTTCCTCGTACACGTATGTTTATTTTTAGGAAGACACTTTTATAAGAATTTACAAGAATTTAGTAATACAAAAGTAAAAAAGATTTATATAGTACATATATATATATGCAATGTTAATAGACGAATGGTTTTTTTCATTCGCTTTGAATAATATAAAATACTTTAAAAAATTATGTGCGAATAAATTGAATGACTAAATTCCTAGCGGGTCACCTGTGTTTCTTAAGAACCCAAATTGGTGACTGGGTATTCAAAAATGTATTTACAAAAACATATGCTAAAAGCCTGTTATTATTTAATTTATTTATGCTTGCTATCATTTATTATTTTTACACAATTAGATACACAAACAGTATTTTAAAACACGAGTTGTCGTTTAAAGAAAGAAGATCAAAATTCAAAATCAAAATAAAAAGATCTCAGTGAAATGAATAATTTATTTTAACAAATGCAATTGGAAGGATACGCGATTTATTCGTGAATGTCCGTTAATTCGATATAATTTTCATGTTTTATTTCTTTTTATTCTGGAACTACTTCACAATTTTGAAGTACCACTTGGGTTTCAAAACTTCTTGGCTAAGAGAACATTTAAGCATCAAGTATATCATCCTTAGCCATATCTCCTCAACTTTCGACAACGACATGCACATAATGCCATGAATAAGATAAACAGCAATCACAGCGACGAGGAGCATTACTCTTTAATTCCGCATCTGATTACATATAATAAACCACGTTCCATCATAAAACGAATCATGTTTAAAATCGAGGGACCCTATTCTAAATCTGTAACCACCGACCTTGAAAATCGGGGTTCGTCAGCGAAAACTTTTTCATCGACCTACAAGCAATAATTTCATACACGCGATTACCTTTGATACCCTTTCGGTCGATTACTCTTCTCTTCATTTGCGAAAACACAAAATCATTTCTCTTAAAAATCTGCTCTTCGTTTTTACCTTTAATACAACATACGGATGTAGACGGGGAATGTGGTGATATTACATATTTAAAAATTACTTGTGCATAACATATTCACAGTCCCGATAAAGATTAACCAGTTGTTAAATTAATAATTTTATGCACGCTTATTTATACGAGTAATTTGTCCAATTCAATTTTCTGCGAAAGATATACGTCTCTCTAGAGAAATGTCGTTTGAATTTTTAATCGCATCATTTAAAAATTTATTTATAGCGACGTGACTTGAGATTTTTCTGGCAGCAGATTACGAACAATCTCAATACCCACAAGATTATGTTTTTTACGCAAGTAATTAGACTCATAATTCGGTGATGAAATTATTTGTTCAATCTTAAAGGTGATAGTTTGAGTACACCAAAGTTTGTTATCTACGAAATGCAAGGAAATTAGGGAAAGTAATTAATATCACAATTATTATCATCTTAGTATTTCTTACTTATTTCTGTACTTGGTTTTATAGAGAGTTTAATAACAAATACGTAACATTTTTCGAGAATCCTTAATAGATTTTGTCGGAGGAAAGCAGACTCGTCATTATTAACACATGATAATTTTATACTAAGGTGAAACGCACGTTCAAAATTCTGTCAAAATACATTTACCAGAAACGGAAGCATGTGAACAAGTCCGGCAACACGACCGAGATAAAATACAATTTCCACGATAATTCATCGGATGCTCTAACCGCAGAAGGCTGTGGCCACTGGTGAGCCGCACATATCCTAAACCTAATATAGGAGCATTTTATCTAATCTCATGCCATTGTTGGAGTATTGGTTTTTATGTTCATACGACATTTATAAATTCACAAAATATAGAGAAAAATTTATTAACAAACGCAAATAACATTTTTAAAATTTTTGCATTAGAAACGCTTGACACAACCAATTTTTTATTTTTTTTAATAACTTTTTTCTTCGTTTAAAGAGAAACGGAGCATTAATAGTACATAATCCGTACTTTTTTCGCCTCAGGCTTTAGAAAGCAATCGACGAAATCTGAATTTTACATAAAGATCCGCAGTTTAGCTATTTTTATAATATTGTAGAAGCGAAGGACAGACAAATATACTATGGACAACTTAATACTGTCGTTGAACATTAATTCGAGGAACATGGCAAGGTAAGTG
Source organism: Augochlora pura (assembly GCF_028453695.1). NCBI lineage: Eukaryota > Metazoa > Arthropoda > Insecta > Hymenoptera > Halictidae > Augochlora > Augochlora pura. The sequence continues at coordinate 4,925,247 of NC_135774.1, read as the reverse complement.
AAAAAGTGCTCGTACAACACGTAGAGCTCGTGTTTACGGATGAATGCTAACATACTCATAGTGCAGTGAGACAAGATGCGGTCGTAAAAGAGCGTTGAAACATGTATAGTGGGAAAAAGTTAGCAAAACAGGTATCGGAAGAATTATTTGTAGTGAAACATTCTCAATTTACCCGAGGTAGTAAATACTATATAAACAAAAATATGTCCATGCGACACTTTAGATATTTACTTTCTTTTTATAATTGAATATTACGTCTTCTACATAATCAGTTACATCTTCTATCTCAACGCCAGTCGTATAGTATACATAAACTCATACTCTCTGACGCACGACAATTGTTACTCTTATCTTGATTCGAACTTGTCGTTGTATTCCCTTAGTCGCGATTATTGTTCGCAGCTCTTCCATTTTTCAAATTTATCATTCCCGTTCTCAAATGACATTTCTACTCTTTACGTTTTAGAGCGCCGCTTGTATATTTCAATACATTTGAAATATTTGAAATATTTATTGCATCGATAGTTACACGTTTGCAACCACTGTTACAGAAATAAAAATTGTAGTTCTTTTAGTTTTTGCATTTTAAAACAAACTGAAATACACAATTACCTTCAAAAAGTGTAATAAATTATTTTGATCAAAGTAAGTATAAAAAAAATGTTGTTATTAATTACAAACATAATTTACGTATTTATTATTGTATCCGACAAGTTCTGAATGGATATCTGTATCTTTATTCATTTAATTGTAATAAGTATAATGCAACAAGGCCGATGAACTAATAATTACATTAATACGTATTCAGCTTCTTTCATTTTTCTTGTCTGAAATTATTGCAAACGATCAATATATTTTTCAATTGTACTGTACATATATTCAATTTATAAACGCTGATGATAGACACTGACATTTCGAATTTCTAAAGATAATAAGCGTATGTTACGATATGTTGTTGTTCTGCATATGACCATCTGGTTGAGAGTTAGACGTAAAAGTGCACTTGTCGATCTGTGTCTAAAACGGGACAAGAATACTAATCTCCGATCAACCGTCCATAAAAACCAATCATTGCCTGAATAGTATAATATAAAATGCGAATCTCTAATCGAACGGCATGCAGAAAACGGATTGCTCTGTCAAGTAACGTGAGTGACAGAACCTGAACGCGTCGAAAACCTAGACACATTCGATTCACGCTAGTTTCGATCGTCGCGAATTGCTAATCCTTCTATCTAGCATTCGAACAATAGTAATTTAAAAATTTCATTCAGATGTGAATCGGTCGATGTGAAGCGACTCAGAATTTAATAATTTCTTATGGACATTCAAAACCTTTTATTTAGAGCGACTTCAGACTTTCATCCGAATATTAATAATAACGATCGTTATTTATACATAAAGAAAACGATAACTAGAATGCTTATTATATGTAGTTATAGTTGTATAGTTATAATAAACAAGTAAGTTATACTGTATATGTAGAAATCTGTAATACTAGTAACACTTTTTCTAACCTAAGCTTTTCCATATTTTACTGGCTCACATCAATCATCACTAGACTATAAATCCTTATGCAAATTCTCATTTTCATATATTATTTTCTAAACAAGAAATCAAAAATGCTATTAGACCACTATCACACGCCATAATTGCATAAAGATTCCCAGTCTAATCATCACAGGTCACTTAAACCCTTGAAATTCATAACAACTTGCCACTGAATCACAACTCGTGCCAAGAATCATAGCATCTCGGAGTCTATTTCCAAAATAATCCAAATTTTTATCAACAAAAAGCACAATCCACAGGTTCCAATAGGGACACAGTGACTAAGGGCCTAAAGTACGGCGACCTTCGATACTCACCGTTTCCGTCGCTGGTGATACGTGTCTCGACTGGAGGCAAACCCGTGAAGATGCACCAGGAGCGTCCTCGCGGCCAGTGAAATTCGGTGGTCGGATCTCGATGTCAGACGTACAATAACCACGGTACGCGGTCGACCGAAAGAAAACGGCGATTGGTAGTCGAACGTGGAGAACGAGCGCGTCTAGGAGTCGCAATGGAATACCCACTTGTAGAGCCGGCGGATGACCGGGCGCGTAAACTAGACTGGCGGGTTGGCAAACAGGTGAGATGCCGTCGCGTGCCCGTCTTTCTCTGTCTCCCTTCCTCGGTCTCTTTCCATCCCACCCCGTCACCCTACTCCAATAACCCGGCTGGTCCGTTTTCTGTCTCGTTCTATCCACCGAGAGCTTTCCTCCTACCCTCTCTAGCCTCACGCTCCTCCCACTCCAAAGGTTCAGATCGGGACCCCCCTCTAACCTGACGCGTATCAACCCCCAGATTCTAGGCGAGCCTCGTCCTTACGGGTCGCATTTACCCCGTACGACGTATTTCCTTCGGCATCCTTCGAAACAGAGAGCTAGCGGATTCGGAACCAGCGTTCTTCCTGCCGCCATAGACGTTGCCCTTGTTACCTTACGTTTCTTTTCTCTTTCAACTGCCTGCTCGCACGTTTAACTATCACTGTGAAAAGGCTGCCTGTTCATTATCCCCCAGCTCCGATTTCCCTGTTCTTCTCGGTTTGTTTTCGGTTCGAAAATCGAACGTATCCCCTACGCGACGCTTTTTCGATGGCAAGGGTACGTTTTAGGGGTGAGTTATGCTTTTTTCCACTACTCCTTCGTGTCCCTCCCTTTTCTTTGTCCCTTTTCCTGTCCCACCAGTCACGCTCTTCCCCTTGCTCTCTTATAACCCTACCCAGGAGTATGGAGCTCTCTCCCTACCCCCTGCAGGGGTTACAACCGGAGGTACTTGCGTGCGCAGCACGTCCATCGATCTATTTCAGCTCACCTACGCTCTTGCCTGGCAAGCCTGGCAAGCCTCTACCTGCCGCCTCTACCCTGCCCGCGCGTTTGCGGATGCGTTCATACCGGAGCAAGGTGTGGACGATAGGGGTTGGGATGTTTTATTCTGATCTAGAATGCGATCCGATCCCTCGGGACTCGCATTAACTGTGCACGAGTGCTGTAATGAGGAAGGATTTCCCAGGATCTGTCTATGGAATGACATCGATCACGGTTCTGCGAAATTGAATAAACTTTTTCGGTTTTTTTTTCCTCGCAGCGACACCCCGATCACTTGAACGTCGGAAGATCCTGTTGGTACATCGAGATACACTCCTGGCCAGGAAAATTACATGCGTCTGATACCATTCGATTCTCGCAGATAGAGAAAAAATGGTCGAAATTGTGTTGACGCTTTCTACTCACTTGCGAATGGTTGAGTTTATTGTGGGTTTGCCTACCTGTCGTGAGAACGCGCGAAATTGAATCAACAAAATGGTGACTCATTTTTCAAAAATGAAAGAAATAGTACCTTCGTGATCCTTTGGTTTCAGCTACGCCTCATAAGAGAAACAACGCACGTTTTAAAACGGATTAATTTTTGTAATGTTGGAGAAAAGAACTTTCTTGATACGACGGAAGGACAAACTCACTAGATAATGTGTTAGAAAATTTTGACAAAAGTTGCAATTAATTAGAGTGACAAATAAGCACATCTTTTATTTTTAACTTCTTTGTCTGAATGTTCAACATTTAAACAGTGTATTTTGTAAACTTCGGTGACTTACAGTGGCTTACAAGTGTTCAAATATCTTTTAAAACGGAATACCTTCTCTAGAACTAGACGAAATCATTTCAGCTTTTTCTAAATGTTACGAAATTACATGCGCAAACATTTCTCGCAAATGTTGCAATTCGTTGGAGCGATAAGAGAAATAAAAAAATTGTTTCAAAAACTTTTCGATTTCGATCAATAATGAAAACAGTGCATTTTATAGACCTCGCTAACTTAGATTCACGTTGAAAATTTTATTGAAATCGGTCGACTCGCTGTCAGTATGTATTTGTGATCCTTATAAGGTTCCACTTTTGTCAGTGTCTCTTTTTGACAATAATAATTGAAATCGTCTGGACCATTCTAATTAAATCTTCTCTCTTTGATAAATACAGAGTGAATATAATTCGTTTTCCTTATTTTTACCGTGGAAATTACATGTACAAAAAAATGTGTTGAACAGAAGTTACTCGGTATAATGAGAATCATAAACAGCAACAATGCATTTTTTACTATCTTCATTTTTTGCCAAAATATGAGGTTCACCTTGAGTTTACAATTATAATTTGCAACATTTAATTATGTCATTATAAAAATTATAAAAAGGAAGAGTTCAATTAATGTTGTTCATTAGCTATTGATTTCAGAATTTTTTGTTGCTGTGTATGCTCTTCTTTGTACCAAACAACTTTTGTTAAACATTTTGTAAAAACATTTTTAATCCCACGCTATTTCCTCAATACAATAAAAAATGAAAAATAATTCATCTATAGAGTAGTATTAAAATACGGAAAACATACACAAGTAACGATACTGCAGTAAACGTACATTCGTTATCTACAAGCATCTGTACATCGTAAAAGAATGATAATTATTCTACTTAAAAAGCCTTTCAAAAATTTGATGCTTCAACATAAAATCCACCAATCTATGCAACTGGATTTAACAATTCGATCACCAACTGTATGTCAATGCAAGTTTCTACCTCAGTTTTAGTCACATAATATTCTGACATGTCTAGGGAACGCGACGAACGTTTCTAGAATTAATTTCAGTTCCTGCTTTGCGTGCAATTTCTCGTGATGTAAGGCAAGAGTTTGATGTAGCATGCAAAATGGTACGTTTTTCACAAGCAGAAACTTACGGGAGTCGTTTATTCTCCTTCCTCTTACAATAATTATACACATTTTGCAAGAAATTGTAAATAACTTCTCTGCTTCCCATCACAGAGTGTACAATTTCTAAACCTGATAAGTTTTGTTTGCTCGACTTGAAAGTTGGTTAAATTTTCCCTTTAATCTGTTCTCGCGTGTCACCATTACAACGGACACTTGCACGAATGAGAGTTTCACCCTCATCCCGCCCTCATTTTTCCAACTTAATGTGTCCCTAGTGTGTCAAATTGATACTATCGTAAAAAGTCAATATAATAAGAGGTAAACAATTTATTTTAATAAATATTTATTAAATACGTAGAAGAACATATTTACATAATGTCTCTTTCAAATTTTCTGTGAATAATTTCGGCATCATGTGTCGGTAAAACTGTTTTGTTATACTTATCGCAATGTGCACTATACACATTTCCGTTGAGACCTAAGGGAGACCGATGACGTTATTAACACGTTAAATATCTCAAAATATATGACAGATATTATTACACGGTTCGGATGTATAATGTAAACTGACATTTGGAACACATGCATCTATCATACTTAGGAAAATACGAAATTTACATCTGCATAAAGAAAAAAATAACTTCACTGAACCAAAAACCAACTTTTCTTACTGCTTTAAAATTGAGATACAAATGCTTTCTTAGCAGATATATTCTTCTTTCTTATTTCAAATTTCTAATTTCATATGACCTATAAAAGTACTAATAGTTACTTTGCCCTGCAAACATGATATAAACAACAATATACGATCAAATTCTGTAATTTACAATCGCGGTCGATTGTAGAAGTTTCCTACGACTAATTTCCTTCACCTTATAATTTAAATAAATACCTGTATTTATTGTATTAACTAATAAATTAAATATTGCTATAGTTTATTATCATAATTAAACCTTTAGAATGTCACATACAAAAGTTAGAAAAACTAATAAAGGAACCATGGATATAAAAAACATACGAAAATGGCTAGGAACCTTTTTTTAAATTTGCACAAGCAAATCTAATAAAAAATGGGTCCAATGTTGTGGCCGTAATGACTGGGCACATAAAGAATGCCATGCTGTATACAACCTGCGGTCGGGGTCTGCTGTAATATTTGACCCGCATCGCATATTTTATTAATAACTTAGACATTCCTTAATGCACAGCAAAACCACTGCAACTGAATAATTTCAGATAAATAGATAAGAGGTTCGTACAATAATTTTCTTTGTAAATACAAGAGTTTATGCGTAATCGTGTTCTAAAATCAAAGTGTTACAACCGTTATCGGTCTCACGTGTTGTAAAGTGAGTACTGTATTTATTTCATCCCTTTTTATTGTTCATCGTTCATATTTTCACTCACTTATTTCACCCAACTATTCAGAATTCTTGAAATGTATAAAAGAAGTAACGTAGCTTCCCCCGTTTATAAAATTTGTAATCAAACTGACACACAAATTTCCTTATCGTAACAAATAATGTCACATCTTTACGTTATATATTTTTTCATTGATAATAATAGATACATACAGCTAATAAAATAAAAGTTATAATGTGTGAGACTAAATTTCCTAATAACAGTAGAATTATATACTCTGTAACTTGAATACAGTGTCAAATTGACATCAGAAAGAGATGAGGGTTAATTGAGCTATCATTGCACCAACATTATTTTAAATATTGTTTTAATTAATAGACAAACTTTACAATAAACTTTACAATACTTGTGCAATGAAATATAACGCCACTAAATGGTAATGTTTGTGAATTGGTGACTGCACTCGGAAAATTATGGATACATCACTGAAAACTTAATGGTAACGCACATCAGCCGTTTTTTTTGTTAGAGATGTTCAGTATTATTTTTTCATTAAAAGCGGCATCGTATACCGTTTATTGCGCGTTTTATTACAAATGTAGGTCGTTTAATATTCGTTTCGTTCGCTATTCTGTGAGCAGTGGCAAATGAAATATTGATGCATTGAACATGTTACAATGCGCAATATGTTACTGCTGATCGAAATTTGGTTTTACGCTAAGCTCGGTACCCTTTGCAGGATTATCATTAACTAATTATATGATTTTCTTGTTTTGAGAGCTGGAATATACGTACGGATCATTCGATGTGTGAAATGGTTATTTAATATTTTCAAAATTCGTTCGTATGTATGACGCCATGTGTTAACTCTGTTAATACTCTGTTAAAAATGTTATTTATTTCGCTTTGAACCGATCGCCTTCTTTAACATTATACATAAATATATTTGATACCTCAAAGCCAGACCAATATGAATATTTATGAAACTTGACATGTCGAATGGAAAAATCAATTAATTGTACGAATCGTATGAGCTAGAAATAATAATAAAACAGTAACGATTGAAGTAAGATATTTAATGATTATTATTCTGCATTTTACGATACAAATGTTAACGATGCATGAAGATAAACGGCAGACCACGAACAATTTTGTACGTTTAATCAATCTGATCCAGCAGAACTTAGACACGCAGCAATAGGTGGCGTATTTTTAAATTAGATTTTATATATAATATATTACCAGTTTTTCTCTAAAAGACTCATTACTCGACTGTCCAAAATATCAAACAATGTTAAAGTATGGTATAAAGAAATATTGTAATAACTAAATTATCAATGTCTATACTATACATGGTGTCCTAGAAATTTTTTTTTATATTTATACTAAATTACATCTGCAACTAGCTTCATTGAGCTAACCAGCAAACTCGATGAATTATTTATATGGCTTGCATGCGGTAAAATACTCAATAGCGTTGCCGCTAACATTATCTGTGACGTTCCTTCTTTAACTTAGTTTTGCAAATCGGTTGGTTTGTTCCTTTTCAGTTTTTTTGTTTTGTGGTGTATGATTTAGATCCCAGACGTGTTCATTAGGGCGGTTTGTTATTCGTTTCTTTTGTGCCATAGCGGATTTTTCTATCCGTAGTTTAATATTATGCATGCCCAAATCTTTATGTAGTAAATCTGAAGTGATGTAGCATGGGGCGTCAGCAGTAGTTCTCAGTGTTTTGTTCAGGAACCTTTGGATGATATTTATCCAAAGCAGACACCCCCAGAGCTGTATCCCATATGTCCAAATTGGAATGATCGCGACCTTATACAGGAGTAATTCATTGTATAATGTAAGGTTTTATTTTCGTCCCAGGATCCAATACATTGTTCTCATTTTGTGGTTGAGTTGCTTCCTCTTCTTTTCTATGTGGTCTTTCCATATGCAGACCAAGATATCTGACACAGTTCTTTTCCTTAAAGTTTTCGCTGTTCAGTTTGACTGCGGGAGACGTAACATGTCTGGTATTAAATGTAATGTGTGCTGATTTGTTTGCGTTGATTTTAACTTTCCATTTTTGGCCCATTCTGTAGTCTTATCCAAAGTTTCCTGCTAGAATCGTGACGCCACGTAGGGTTTTCATGGGAAACCAAGAACACAGTGTCGTGCACGAATATGGCCACTAATACATTTTTGTCTTCAGGAAGGCCTGCGTATAATGTGGGCCCTAAGACGCTACCTTGGAGAACACCCGCGAGTTTAGGGTTAAGCTTCGAGTATTTGCGGTTTTGGTTAACCTGACAGAACCTGTCAGTTAAGTAGGATTTCAGCAAATCATAGTAGTTATATGGAAGGTATTGCTCAATTTTATATAACATGCCCATGTGCCACACTCTATCAAAAGCCTGATTAATGTTAACGAATGCTGCGGAACATACCATGCGTTTCTCAAAGCTTTCTTCTATCACATTGACGATGTACTTGTACAATAGTAGAGTGTTGCTTACGAAAGCCAAATTGATGTTGCGGGTTATGCGTTTTTCCGTTAATATTGGTGTTAGTCTGTTTAAGAGTAATCTTTCAAATAGTTTTGACAAGATTGGTAACAGAGAGATAGGCCTATAGGAGGTCACTTCTGTGGGTGGTTTGCAGGCATTTGGATGAGAATCATATTTGCAAATTTCTGTTGGATGGGCAAATACTGGATTTTTAGTATCGCGTTATATATTTGTGTGATTGCTACTTCAATCTTTCAATTTTTTGGTAATTTTCCACAAGGAGTAGTTATCTTCCTGTCATGGCGACAAACTTTGGAGGTATTCTTGGATCCGCTCATTTGTAGTTTTGTGCAGTAGTTTATGTCTAAGGCTATTTGGAAAATCGTTTATAATATCGACGTATAACGTCCACAATGGTAAAAATGCCGAAATATTTACTAGTTTAATACTGGTATGAGTTCCAGGTTTGGTTACAGTGTTACATTAATCGATCGAATCGTAACAATACGACAGATGATCGTGGCTTCTCCGTGGTGTTAATTTATTTTACCAGTATGAATCCCTGTTTCTAGGTAAAAATATATCGGTATTTTCATATGCAGTGATGCAGTCATACCGGTAATTTGGTTTCTATAAAGGCTATCAATGTGAAACCGAAAAATACCAGTATAATACCGTTATTTCGATATAATTTCTGTTTTATATTATCATTACAATCAAACATTTCTGAGCTACAGTTAACATTCGGTTTTATTTATATTAAATGAATTTTACAGGAACGTTCGAGATTCCCTCCAAATCATTAAATATGACATTTCCAGTCTATATTTTCCAAATCTGCTTTGATCGCGATCGAATAATGCACAGTGGCATGCCAATTAGCAAAGATCGCGTCTGGAAAATTGAGGAATCAGGTCGACCGTGGACAAAGGGATTCAGAAGAGCCAAGAGGACCACAGGGATTCCATGTACGTCTGATCCTCTGAGAGGACTTCAAATGAAAATCAGATGATGAAGGGTCCTGAAGTAGACTGAATAAAGCTAAAGGTGGAAAAGAGAAAGTCTGAAACTTGGATAATGTGCCTTTGGTGGATCCGTTCGGGTACATCGTTTATGTGTTATTTCGTAGTTTGAAGCAGATGGTAGCATTTTGCTGGTAAACTCTGACCAATGATACTTTTCGTGAGAATTTTCTTAAGACTTCGCAACTTTAGGGTTTCGGAGGAATTTCGAGTAACATCAGCACATTTTGATCGATGTTGCTGGACTAATGTTGACCTTGGCAGACACTTTGTTGTCTTGAAAACCAGAGCCAAAGCAGGACCACCTCGATTGATTTTGATGTTGCCTATTGCATGGAAATTATGTCAATCTACATGTGTATCTTATATTGGAATACAGGCGAAGTAAATAATTTCATGTCTCTTTACTTCCAATTTATTTTTATGTAATATTGTATTGATTATTTTAAACGATGTCTTATAGACTGAGAAAGGCAACCCTCTATTCATAAAGGTTTATTATAACTTACAAGGAAAATTACATAAGGATTTTTATGGGTATTTAATATAATATGGAATTCATAAGGCTATTTAATATATATTTTTTTAGGTTGGGGTTTAGAGAACTATTCTACTGACTACCTTTAAAACCACTATGTGTAAACAAGAATTTCATTTTTAATTTAAATAAATTTTTAAAAAGCTATTAGTTTAGAAAATATCGTTAATTTATCTTTACAAAATTAAGAAAAATAAGAATTCAACCATAAAGATATTTACTAACAATTTATTATTTACAAAATTGTTTTTTTGTATAATAAGTTTGTTGCGTTATGAGACACTTGCCTTGATAACGAAAAGATCAAATCACGGAAATCAAAATACGAAAAAAAACTGTACAGAAATAATGGAACTGTTGAAATGTGTCTAACAGAAACACGACTGAATAAAGCTTATATGAGCACTGGCGAAAGGAAGGTACAATCGTTTATTAAAACTCCCTGAAACCAATCAGCGCGGTCCAAGCTGAGCTGTAGGTAACGCCTAATGTAAGCATGATCACGTTCAGCTAAAAGTACCGAATCCCGACGAGCTTGTGGAACCGATATCTGGCTGAGCTTTCCTCATTCGTATCGATAAAACGTCTCTAATATTATATCGCATTCGCTTCGACATCCCGCCAACTCTTTATACGACATACAATGAAATTCGTAATCACGTCGATTGTTAGGATACATTCGACGTTTAAAGATTAACAATTGTTGTTCCCTCCTCAGCCTTTCAATCGCACAAAATACGTGCACACAACGATTCGCGTGAAAAAAACTGGCAAACATAAGATATGTATTGAATTGCTCGGGAAGTTGTTTCGTTTTCTTCATTTATTGATTCAAGGCTTCTACGATTATAAGATATCGAAGTTGCCAGAAAAATGTCAAACAATATTTTCTTTTTACTCTGCTTTACTTATTTTTCATTTATTCATGAAAGAACGAAAAAACTTTCCAATTGATCTAGTACAACAATTTTAGAAAGGAATTTCTAATTCGCGAAGCTCACAGTATTTTTCTAAATCGATTTTTTCAATGTTCTTAAATCTCAGTAACTTCAGAAAAGTAAATGTCATTTGAAATCTTTCTATAAGCGATAATTACTAGTTTCTCATAAAAAACTAAACGATTCTTATAGATTCTTATGGTGATTCAAAAGTTCAAGACTATGCATACATGTACATAGATGTAGCTTCTAACTCTAAAGTAGTAACACTGCGTCTACTGTGCCAGAGTCGCGAGAAGAATTGAAAATTTAACACGAAAGTTATTTTCAAAACATACTCATGAATGCTCATTAACTGTAATTTTTAGCTGATATTATTATTTTATTTCTTTTAATATTATCGCATCTAACGTATGTAATTATCGTATCGTAGGTGTCGTATGTAATTTGGTAGAACATGGTTTGAGAAGTAAAGCCAATATTCGTATGATTAATAATCTTCTCTTGATATAAAATAACGATATGAAACATAAATTGAAATCCAGTTTAGCTACGTAATGGTGAAAGTTTTTTGATAAATCAATCTTAATAAAATATAAAACTCATAATAATTTTATATCTATGTAATATAACGTCAAACCTGAATGCACAGCAACTAATCACCCTACAGTAATCCGTTCAACTTAGTAAAGCAAAAACGTAGAAGAAAAAACAAATATATCCTTATTCAACTGCTGTCTTTTGGAACCGAAACAAAACGCTTCTGTATAAAAATCCGTTAATTAATCACGGCAGCAGCGATGCAACGTTTATCTGAATTTGCTTGGTCCCGGATACTCATGGATGTTAGTGTACCTCACAAGGGGGTGCCACGAAACAGTTTCATGGCATTTGTGTCAGTGCTTCTATCGAGAACGCAAGACTAGATTTACGTATCGATATTTGGTTAAGCCATATGAGACCAACGGTGCCTCCGCCACATACATGTCCAGGAGAGTGTATCATGATGTGTCATGATCCCTCTAGGTTCCTACAGATGTATATGTGTGTAGCCAAGCTAAAGTTGCAGGAAGGCAGGACACATTTGATGTATGAGGACTTCCTGTTTCATCCACTTCTGAGGAGAACCATTGTTTAAGAAGTATGTCGAGTAAAACTCCTTTCTTTATTTCAGAAGTACGTGATTTGAAGATTTGTAACATCTTAAACGAAACATTCTGTGCGCAACGCGCGTGTTGAAACGTTTAGTATGTATCAAGTGAAAAATGTTAAGTAAGGGGAAGTTGCCAATTAATTAATCCGATATTGTCTGGTATTAATCCGATGTTATTAGGAAACATGAGTGTACATAAACAACGTGATTATCCTTCCCGCGATGCATTATTAGTTCGCAAGCTGTTGCTTATTTAAACGCGGCATTTGTTTGTTGAAGAAGCTATTCTGAAGTTTTACACGAGTCGAAAACAAAACGAAGTGTATATATTAATCCTTGTATAGCTGACATTGTGCCAGCATTGACCCAAGACTTGAGCGCAGCGATGACGCGTAATGTAAAGTTTTGCATTTTTTATTTTCCTCCCCATGTTATAAACGTTATTAGTAGACCGCGGAATTTATGTATTTTTTAGGTATACAAAAAATAAAACTTTAGGCACAGTAGAAGAATTTGAGGATAATTTTACATTATATTTCTGCATTTATGCAACGTCAATTTTGCTTTTGTGAAGACGATAAGTCTTCATCGAGGATCAAAGACCGTGACATATAATACTTTTATACATTGTCACATTACCCTTGTTTTGATCGATGGTCAGGTTACGTCGCTATTTCCACCACCCATGCCTGTTGAAACCCTTTTTTCCTGGCGAGACGAAATAGCGTAGAAACACCTCTGAGTCTCCGTTCCCCAATGGTAATAAGCTGACCAATGTCCAGTGGGTTTCTGAGGCCTAGTTGTCTCTGAATTTCTAGCCCGTGTGGAGTGGTCATCCCTCGGCGAACCAATGCGCATGGGATTTCGTTTGGCTGCAAAATTCGGCCCCAGGAGCCTTTCAACGAGTCAGGCGCATGTACCGTGCGTTCTACAAAATAAAAGCGCGGCGTGTTTATACATATTCCCACTTTTGCTACAGTCCGTTGTTCCCCCTACGATTGCAGGTACTAATCAGCTATTAGTTGAAGACGATGTTAAAGTCGATGAAGACATGTGTGCTATCTTCAATTTCTCGAAAACTACGTGAATTTCTCAAATGTAAATTGTAGTATTTAAAGCTTACGACACGAAATGAAGAAACATGTTAGTAAACAAGATCGTTCTCACTGATATTCGTAGTTCGTCGAAATAACGTGTAGACACAAGGGGCGAAATAATAGCACACTTGAACTTTCTGTTGCCATTAGTCAGTAGCTTGTGAGCTTTTGATCAGGTATTAAACAATGCTACACAATACACAATCAAGCGGCAGTATGGGTCGTATAAATAAATGAAGAGAAGCAGAGAAGTTATACATAATTTGTTAATCCCTTGCAGTACTCTTATCTTCTTAGTTACAATAATTAAATAATTTTCGATTGGAATAATTTCTTAGAGGAGAAATAAAATTAATATTTATAATTCATGCTTAACAGATTATTGTTAAAAATCATAATCTCGAACCAGACTCGTCAAAGTACGGCAAGGGGTTAAAAGAACTGACAAATTATGGGAAGAAAAAATGCCCTCCCAGTTCTGGGAGGCCACCATCTTTATCGAAACAAGACAAACAGGCCATTATGCGAGTTGCATTAAACTCGACAATAACATCTCGTGTTTCTTGCCGATCAGGCGTTACAGCAAACATACGCAGTGTCCGCCGTTTTCTTCGAAGGTGTATGTTTATTCAGCGATTGAAGATGAAACAAACCCCCCCACGCCGCCCCCCCCTTTTTCAGAACAGCACAAGAAGGAACGGGTAGCATTCGCATAGGCTCGGATTCATTGGAAGAAAAAATGGAGAAGAATTTTATTTTCCGACGAAAAAAGATTTAATTTAGACGGTCCTGACTGGTTTGCGTTATTACCACGACATTCGAAAAGAAGAAATTATGAGACAACGACAAATGGGCGGTGATTTGGGCCGGAATTGGTTACAAAAGGAAAACTGATATAAAGTTCATTAATGGCAAAATGAACAGAAAAATGTATATAGACTTAATATCTGAACAAATACACAAACATGCAGATAGGATCACAAAAGGAAATTTTATCTTTCAGAATGACAATGCTGCCATGCATCAAGCTAAAATTGTTAACACGTTCATCGCCCACAATTAGACACTAAAATCTCCACATAATTAAAATAAAACTAAAAAGTTCACATTTATCATAGGGGATGACATTAAAACTCTTTCGCATTCGAAAAATCATAGTCGAATTCATTTTGCTCGAATATATTGCAATAAAAATAAATTTTCAAAATTGGTCAGAAATTGTTGTCACCCAGATATGGGTGACGCGGCCACGAACGTGTTAAAGCATATTTTACGAATCAAAATATTGCTGTTGTGCCATGGTCTATCCGCTACCCCGACTTAAACATAATAGAGAATTGTTGAGGTGAATTATCACGTGCCGTATATAAGAATGCAAGATGATATAATAATATTTACGAATTGAAAGAATCCATTGTGAAAGAATGGGATAATTTATCCCAAGAAATAATAAAAAAAACTGTTCAAATTAGTTGAGAATAAACAACAAAAAACAACAAAATAGTTGAGAATAAAAGCAGTTATACTAATTACTAATTTTGATGTAAATTGTGTGCTTAAAATAAATTTATACGTGGATTTTGTAAATGTGCTATTATTTCGACCCTATGTCTACACATTATTTCGGCGAACTACGAATATCAGTGAGAACAATCTTATTTACTAACATGTTCTTTCATTTCGTGTCGTAAGCTTTAAATACTACAATTTACATTTGAGAAATTTCATGTAGTTTTCGAGAAATTAAAGATAGCACATGTGTGCTATCTTTTTGTCCAGAACTGTATCAGCGGCGGATCGCAGTGTTGATATTCGACACCGTTTTCGATCTATAGCCAATTACATACTATGTGCCATCATAGGATGGACAGCGAGCTGCAGCAGAAGTGGGACTGTAAACATGCTATACATTCCTTCTTCTGGTGAATGCCCGGTACAAGATACTGCACGAAATAATTGTAAAATATTAATAATTTGTTCCAACCCAGAGGTTTTGCCCTCTATCGACGGTTTAAATTCAACAGACAAAATTGTAGGACGTCGCAGCATATATAGTATATGTATAATGGTGTACATAATTACAGATTAAAAGTAACAGTTACTTTTTTACTGGTATTTAAACCAAGAAAGACTACATTTCTATATTTTTATTTCTTTTATCAGTTTCTAATATAAAAATATACAATTATCGTTTTTTTTTGTTTTTTGTTAACTATCTATTTAAATAGCATTAAAAACGTATAAACACTATTAGTCTATAATCATTCACACTACTGTATATCTTGGACCCTAACATTACTTATCTTCTTTATTTAATGTATTTAATTTATTATTTGATATACTCCTGTGATTCTTCTCCTGTGAGCCTTCTCATTGCTCGTTCATTTTTCTTTTCTTTTTTCCACATTTCAACTTTTGAAACCATTCCTCCATCTTTCCTACTTTCTAGTTTTATTTCAGTTTGTCGAATCAGTCGTTTTCTCTTTCTAATATTTTTGCAAAGCTGGGTGCTGTGCCGAAGAGAAGGCAAGTAAGTATGCTTACACTGACACATAGAAATCAACGTTCAAATACAAAGACACATCATCCCATGTCCCATTACTTTTTCCTTCCACTATCATGCAAGCGTAAATGACTTTCTTGTATTTGTACAACGTCCTCAACTTCTAATTTCATACATTGTTCGTCGCTAATTTTGTTTATATATTAAGTTGTTCTCCTAATTATTACATCTAACAAGATATAATAATAACAATATTTCTATGTTAATAGAGTTTGATGAAGATATAAATACCGGCCAATGATCGACAATTCATTGAAATTCGCGCAATACACTCCGTTGAAAATCTGTTTCACCGAGGCTCGTTGATCTTGATACGCGCGACAGTAAACATGCCCTCTAGATCCATACATTATGATTAGATGTGGCGAGAGATTAAAAGTTACAGCGATCGCTTACGGTGTGGGCGGAGTTACGCTTTGATGTCTTTGCGAGTAAGGCCAGTTAAATCATTACTGTGTGGCAGAATCCCATTAGTAGTATTTGAAATCTACGAATACGCATGCGAAAATTTACTGATTGTATGGTCAGTGAACCCTCTAGCAGTTTTAACTGGAAATGAGAATGAATATGAAAATGGAAATGGGAATGAGAATCAAAAAGAGAATGGTAATGTAACATTGAAAAGTATCACAGAACTAAATATCATATTAATAATAAACAAGGAATTGAACATTATCTGAGAAGATATAGTAAAATGCTCAAATATGGAATACTGTTAAGGTATACACCACTAACAGCTGGTAATTTGAGTCGGTAAGCCAATTCACTACAAAAAATTTTAAACAGTCTGAAAGAAAATAGAAAAAATAAAAAGGTCGACTTATTATAGAATATTTTATTAAGTACATGTTTTACCAATTTACAGTGCCTCTTTAAAAATTTTAAAAATCTATTTTGGTAGAGAATTCCTCAGATTGTAATAACTAAATTTAAAGTATAAGAACTTGCGGCGACTACCCCCGCTACTCGCCAGCAGATAGATTCCTCTCCCGAAAGCTACCTGACACGTCCCTGTTTGTATATACAAACTATTATATATTGCAGCAACCGTCTTACCAATATTCCTGCATCTTAGGCAGGGCCCGCTTGATAGCTTTACTGATGAGTCTTCTAGGAGCGGACCTAGGACGAACCCCTATCTCCTCATATCTTATAAACCTACTCAAATTCTTGTACGCCACATTTCGTAACCCCGTCGTGATCAACAATGAATAGTTTATTGAAAGCGACAGAACAGTACTACAAATACATCCCGTATTCATTTTGAAATAAAAACGTTCTTTAAAAACCATGTTGGGAAGCAACAGCGACAACATGACAAGAACTCTCGAAATTAACAAAGTGGGTATACGTATGGTTTTGTTTTGATACAACAACCCAATGTTGTGGTTTATTCAGTTAGAAGGGCAATTCACTTTAAACGTAATATGTAAATGTGATTTTAAAACACCCTCCAGAGACTCGGAAATACGAAAGAATCAAAGACGAACTAAAACTGTGACTGTCGTTGTCGGAGGAACAAAGAATCCATTAACTGTTAGAGCGAGCGAGAAGAGATCGGTGGTGTGACACCGGTCTCTGTTTGCATACGGGGTGTAGTATAAAACTCCGGGAAATGAAGGGTTTCTAAGGTTATTTGAAATACCTTTTTTCTTAGCAAAAATGCAATCTGCGGCTTTATTTACGAGTTATTAACGAAAAACAGTGGCCAATAAGAAGCGAGCACGCAAACTTTCAACGTATTGCTACGTGATCGAGTAAACGAGCTGAACCCTGCTACTCTCCGGGTCGCGACGGAAAGAGAGGACTACGCTGAGGCTCCGATTTACAATAATTTTGATGCATGCAATGTATACCATCCACAACCATCCTACCAATACCTCTGTATCTAAGGTAGGGCCCGCTTAATACCCCCTTCCTTTTCTCACCTATCTACCTGCCCTCTCTTATCGCATTAGGTAAAATACTTGAAGACCACCACTAACTGTTTAATTTTATTGAATTTTGTTTATTATTTACAAAAATAATTTTGTATTTTTATAATTTTATAGGTCCTTTCATATTAAAAATGTAAACATACTTGTTACATTAAAGCAATGATTGTTTTATTCAGCACAGTTATTTAAAACTAAGAAAAACGTATATATAGAAATCACACGCAATGTGCATATTTCTGGCGCGAGCTTTCGTTCAATGACAGTACTTCGGCGGACGACACTGCCGCAGTGAAAGGGTTAATATATCTTGAGACGATCTTGCTTAGTATGACTATCCATATCGCTACAATATTATACAATGTTTTCCTATGTGTGTAATTAAAAATCTGGCTTTTTCTTAGACGATTAGTCATAATACGAGGAGTGAAAATGTGCGAGTTTCTTTTTATTTGGTTAACAAAACAAGTCATAGCATTAAGTACTTGAAATACATTTTTCAATATTAATATTCAGCAGAACATGTCAATCATTATCCTTCGTCAGATACTGCTGTGTACTTCATTACGATGTAGCATTTCGTTTGTCGTAAAACATTCGTCTCCAGTTTCTCCCTGCAGCATCTTTAATTGTCTGTTCCTAGTTTTTCAAAAAGTCTGACAGACTAGTTTTTCAAAAAGACTGTCTTCGCTTGTTTACTTTCTCTCGGAAAATTTTGTACGTATCTCAGAATACGGAGAATGTATTGTTGAGCTCTTTTCTATTTTGGGAATGATATATATTTCCGAAAAAATACTATAATTTGAAACGTTTCTAAAAATATTGAAATCTTTTTATGACCAAATGTTTCACAGATTTGGAGAACAAAGTTGTTCGTTTACAATTTTTCACTGTTTTGGCTGTTTACAATCTAGTTTTTAGTTATTTTATGGGGCCTATATGGTGTAGTTCGCAATTACTAAAAATGTAACGAAGTGTCTTTCAATAAATACTCGAGAGCCAAAAAACTGACTATCATTTTTCAGGAATATGTTGTAAAGGACAAGCTTCAGTTTTCAAATCAGTGGCAGAATTTATAAATGAACAAATTTTTCTGATGTTTTTGAAGAGTCTCTTCTCTATCCTTGGTTTCTTACCCACTAGATTATATGAAAGCTTTCGAATTTAAAAATATATTCAAATATATTATTATGCAATTTTTAAGGAAATTATAAATATCAACAATATTTTAAAAGTTGATAATTTAATGCCCGAGTACTTTTTAAAGCCAGTAGATTTTCTAACCAAGTAAATTATCCTTTAAAAACAGGATGTGATTGATTTTTTTACATGGGAAGAATTGCCTGCAGACTAAAAAGCATAAAAAAGATATTTAAATGTGTTACCAATATATAAGAGACTCCGTAGCGGTACACTTTTTCAATTGACAAAACTGTCGACGTGTTTGCCTTTCAGCTTTACTCTCAAAAGCTTCGTTACCGTCATTTTTCCGGCCGAGTCCTGCTTGTTGACGCGTTCAGTGGAGTTTATCTCGTAGTTTCTATCTACTTTCGTGATTGCAGACGCGTCTTGTCAACATTTATTCGTTTTAAAGCGGTAGATGGTATGACAAAGTAGTAATTAAAGTTAACGCCTGCATCAATATAACTTCTGAACCTCTCATAAATACATTTCAGTACTTACGATTAGAATACTTCAAATTTCTCTAATTAACCCTCATATAGCAACTTTTGCATACTTTTTGCTTCTGCCACGCTTGGTATCTATTCTAAGTTATTCATTATTAAAATATTTGACAAAACATATTTGTAAGATCTATAATAAGGGAAACAGATAACACCTACTTTACCAATAACAAATATTTAATAAACTAATTAATATTACTTCTGATCACAATTGGCAATATAACATTCTATGTATGCATTCTTTCATACTTATTGATTTACATTCGAATCATATTTACAATAAAACAATTGGGCTATTAAATGAAACACTATGGAAAACTTTTCAATATAATTAGGACTTTGTTATATAAATATCACTTTACAACCGTTATTTGGATCGTTCATTCTTCACGAAGGATAAAGAATTATTTATATAAATATATGCAATACTTTGTTATGAATTATTGATATTCCAATCAAATATCCGATTAAAGACAGTTAATTCGTATAATTAATTTCGATAAATGTGTTTTCCAAATTCTGTTGTTGAATCATAAAACTTTATCGTAGGATCAGGCTTCCAATTTGACTGTGAAACCCTTTGAAATATAATCTTACGTGAAAATTGAAAAATTGAAATTGGAGATTCTAACTTCAAAATTATACGACTGCGACGAACCGCTGATTCAATTTCAGAGGCGACACCCCTAATCATCGTTCAAAAGAAATTGTTTCCTCGACAGAAAAATGTTGTCCTGAAGATATACTTTTCCCGCTCGGGTGAAAGTCTAATTTCACATTCCTTTTACGCACGCCGAAAGCGAATCTGCTCAGCAGATCAGCGGGTCCTTTTATTCGGTTTCATCATTCTTTTCCCTCCGTCGCATCGCCGTTCTCAGCCGTCTTCATTCATCGTTCCAACAGTTCCAATCTTGCATTCCGGAGGACCGTCAAACGGATCGCAGAAATTTATTTTACCGTCAGATTTGTCGACACTTCTAGGTGGAGCCGAATTCGTGTAGAATAGAGAGGAGAAATGTGTTCCGGAAGTCGCTCTGTTAGTTCAGGCGTATGAGTAGAGTTACATTGAAATTGAGGCAGTGTGAACTAACAAAGAAAGGTTTCTTCAGTGTTGTTTGCTCTGTAACTCAATTATTCCGATGCATTAGTAATACAAATTACGTAATCGCCATCGCAATGGATGGATTCTAATTACCTTAGGCTTTGAAACTACAGCGATGTGAATAAGTAAGTTCATACCTTTTAAAATGGAATAAGTTGTCTAAAATTGGACGAAACAATTTGAGTCTTTTTGACGTGTTAGAAGGACTAGTTTATCAGATAATAATTGGTGGAACTTTGAAAATAAAAATAAAAAAGTCTATTTTATCATTTTTTATGTGAGCCTGCAATGCAAATTTTAACGACCCATTTTGCAGACCTCGGTAATCTATATTTATGCTGATAATTTCATCGAAATTGGTTGCAGAGATTAGCTACGGCCATTGAAAGATATAATTAGATATAATTACAAATCTCGTGAAAACTACTATATTCACGATCTGAAATTTTGTAGAACTCATAACAACATTAATTTCATGAACTTTAGTTCTGTATACTTGATAGCAATGTTAATTTCGCGAGCTTTAATTATATTAGGTAATATCAATGTTAATTTTACGAACTCGAATTGTCCATATCAGATAACATGATTATCCAATTTCGATGAAATTCTCAGAACGAATACAAGTTATCAAGGTCTATGAATAAAGCACATTATTTTAGTTCATTACGATTTTTGCAATTTTTCAAATATTATCTAGCTTTTCCATCATCATAGAAGATTAAAGTCAATTGGTTCAATTAAAAAAAAAAAGTTAATTTCGTTAAAAAGATGTATACATACTTTTGCACACCACTGTATCTCCTGAAGTGAAACTCTCAGAATGAAAAGAAACATCAAATGGACGATGCTGCGATGGAAACACTTAAAGCACCATTGAGCACAATGTTACCCGATATCAGAAGATGTATTCTTTCTTTTATTTCGATCGAGGAAACAGCTTTCGTTACTAAGGAAATGTTTCAAAGGTTTTAAAATAAGTATAATATTTCGATATTAACGGAGGAAAAACATTCAGGCGTCGTAGAAAAATGGAAGGTGGGAAATGATGATTCTACTGGAAGAAAATCAACACCAAGCACAAAAGGAGCTTGTTAAGAATGTGCTATTACTGAACAAATGATTTTTGTACGCATATATTAAATTTGAAAAAAAGCAACCTTACTCTACAAATGCTTTTATATATTTTGAATACATTCCTTTACATTGCGTATATCCGATGAATGAATACATATAATAATGATTTGAAGTAATGGAACATTGGTATGAATTATTTATCCTCCATTAGTTTCCAGTTATATGTGAACACGTAAGGAACATATTTAACCCTTATAATTGAAATTGAATAGTCAAAAGTTTTTTAGAATTGTTCATCATTATTATTTTCATTACCATGTCCTATTTTTCATTAGTTCAGTTGCCATAACATTTTAATGATTGTATAGTTAAAAAGCAGTATAATTACGTACTTCATTTGTTGTTCATTTGTATACTATGTTAATATTGAAAGGTCACGATCAAAAAATGTTTCACCTATAGCAAAACAAATTGCATATCAGAGAATGTTTCACATGTGAAGAACAATGAAAAAAATTATTCGAAATCTGAAAAATTAGCTAATATATTATAATTAACTCGTATATTTTATGTGATATAGATTTGTTTTTACAAAAATTAAACACAATAAATGATTCTATAATAATTTCAGTTAACGAGTAGTTGGCGACGCAAAGTAGATTTTAATGTAAAATTTAATATGGTAATTCTCCCAGAAATTGGACCAAGATTAGTTCAGAGCTGCACAATGGTGTATTGTTGATACCACGACAGAGATTGATGTCAAAGAAAGTTAAATTGATTTCAATTTTTAACGAACTCCGCGCTGCCGCGTCTCGGGAATTGAAACGTAGATACCTGTCAGATGCATCGAAATTAATAAAGCACTGTGTGCATTTTTTAGTCTGCTTTTACATTAGTTACTACTGCTACACTTCAAATATGAATTCTTTTCAAAGAGGCTACGTATAATCACTACATTTTCTTTCTATTGCGATATCACCCCTTGAAAGATTATTAATCTTTAATTTATACGAAAACTGTTTAAATTACCAAAATTATATTACAATTTACACAATATAATTAATACTTAATAATTTATCTAATATAATTAATAGTGCAAAATTATTAATATAGTTATGATATAATTATAATATAACTAAAGGATATTTAACGGTCGATAACAGCAAATTACTATTTAATTTCTATATAGAATTAGTGTTATTTGCAGAGCAGAAAAGAATTTTGATATTTAATGATTTATAATAGAAAATATTAATTTCTAATAAAAATAATTCAATTTAGCACTTTGACGCTTTAAAGCTCTGATGCTTATAAATAATTCTTATCTTTAACCATATCCGAATTTTAACAATTTATTAGAATGGATTTGTGCAAGAAAATCGAAAATCAGTCGCAGACTGAATATAAGCTTTCATTACGTGTTATTTAAATTACGCCTATCCGGTAAAACGATGTTAAAGATTAATTAAGCAGATACTGGAGACACGAATCGATCGCATCTATGGAGGCTCGTCTAGTTGTTGACTTGAAGTGACTTCAACCAGGAAACCAAATCCTTGCAAACTCCATATGGTTGTCTATTAAAAGCACTGATCTGTATGTTTAAATATATCACGGCGAAAATAATAACTTAACTATCGGTAGTAAAACGATTGATTCTATTAGGATCATATTTAATGGGAATAATTCTAATGCTTTCCACTATTTAAACATTCATTAATTAAAGAAGGTATAAAATATATCTTCTCTTTATGAGATATCTACGTCAACTGACACGATACAATTCGATAAAGACAATATCGACCGGAAAGGAAAACAAAATACATTATCGCGTGCCTTCGCGATTAAATAATATCTGGTGAAAAATAAAAAAATTATTTACCAGATTGTTTTTTGTATTCAACCTATTTGTTGAAATTCGACGTTTTTAAATACAGTGAAATGTTCCGCTTTAAATTTCCAGATACTGATGAATAAATATCTCCGAAACTATGGAAAATTCTATGAAAGTTTCTATTCTATGAAAGAAAAGCAATATAATAGCTTCCTAAAGCGCGGTCAATCTTCGGGAGCTTGCGAACACAGCCAACTCAAAGAAGAATATGTAATCTTGCGGACAAAAGGATAAACACGATTCGCAAACTTATCTGGGTCATGTGGTTGCTAAAAACTTGCACATGCCAACATAGATAGGGTCTTAACTATCTCCGGTATTTTCACAGTTGTGAGCAAAGTGTGTTCACAAAAGTAGTACAAAAGACCAAGATCAAAATAAGAAGAAGCGAAGTTAACATCGTAAATGTTTTAAAAGTAGTAATTATCAGAAAGTTTGATGCGATCCAAAATTACAATCGATGTATTATTACTTTTAATGCCTCATCTTTTCAATTATTATTAAATTATTCTTCTATATTAATATATCTTTGGTGTATTTTTGTAAGCATCTAATGCGACAAAACACATTTTATCAATTCTTATTAAAATCTCATTCCGATATTTTCATATTGTGATATATGTAAATGTTTCTAATAGAAGTCAGTATTTTGGTTTCTTTTAACTTTTTGGTTTGAATCTTCTAAATGTAATACTAGTTACTTACATACTAGTTACTTAATACTACTTAATACTAGTTACTTAACATTTCTACGGATCTCAAAAACGAAAACTTTTAATTTATGCTCAAAAAAGTGATTGGGAGCAATTGTAATATTCATGGTTGAAAGTAACGTCACCTTTCTTAGACAAGAAAAAATGAAAATTAAGTTGAATAAATAAATCGCAATAAGTTCATACCAGAAGTAGTAACACCTTTTCAGAAAAGCTTCGTCCGAAAAAGATTTAAATAGAGGTAGTGGAAAAAGAAAGTCGACTGTGCACACTGACACTTCTGCGAGAGAAAACATCAGAGCACAGTATGAATAAAAACGAAAGATTTCCTTTTTTTAAAGGAAAAAATTGTAAAAACCTTGACATTACTTGATGAATATAGTTCTAGCAAGCCGAACAAAAAGAGCATAATTTATACATTGGTCATAATTATGAATTCAAATAATTTAACATCAGATCAAAATAGTCTAATTTTGTGAAGAATTAGACGAATATTTAGTATTCGTCGTACGAATGCAATTATTTTACTCCCTTGATATTCGTCTTGATATACAATCTTGATATACATACTTGATATATTGAAGTAACCTTTTCCTTAGCGCATATTATTAAAAAAAAAACAATGATCAATGAATGACGAAATCAACTTGCGGGAGTTGATCGATGAAATTGATCTACGCCAAATGTTTATTTAATAAAAAATGTTCAAGGAAGATCAGGGTCTAGCTATTCTGGATGATATGCGAAACATTGACGATGAATCAGATTCGTTTGACCCAATGTAAATTAAAATGCTTAGGACTAGGGTTCGTATAAATATTTCGGAACACACATACAATCACACGGGTAGCCGCTAAGCTGAAGAGCTCCCGGGAATGGTTAGTCGAGAGTATGAATACGAAAAAGGGTTGCTCTCCGGGAGGAGTAGCATAATCCCTTCGACCGACATTTTCACGTGCCCGACTTCGAGTCATCGACGAGAGGTTCCGAGGTCTTTTGGGAAACATCCCGACGATTTAATCGTGACACCGAGAGCCTCGTTTCATCCCCTCATGGGTGCGCTCGCTCTCAAACGTGCGGAAGGCCTCCTTCACGAGAAGCTGTCCGGAGTTAGTTCGATTGGACCGCGATCCCTTCGGGGTGAATTCTTATCGCGTACAACCTTGAAATTCTTTCGATAGCCACAGAAACCAGATTACATCGGTGACATAATTCCTCATAAGCGTCGTTGGTGACTCACTGGTTGGGACGGAAGATTCGGCGATTACGTTTCCGATATGATCAATCCTGTTCCATCAAATAAGCTGACTCCCATCAGATCCGTCAAATCGGCCCTCTCCCAACGAAATTACGCAATTTATTTGATAATTAAACTGCGAATCTTTATGCAAAATAAAAATTGCATACTTTTGTTGCAAGAAACAAGAATTCTTAATGAGTTGTAAATAATATAAATTTAATCTTCTGATGGTGCTAATGCTTTGTTTCATTTACTTACTTTTATGGTAAGTGCGTCAAATCCGCAAACTATTCATGATGCAAACTCGATTTTGTATTCTAATAAATAATATGAATATATATTTGTAAACAATAACAATGGATTAAAAATACAACGATATAACAATAATAAAATGACAATAACAACAGGAAGAGCATAAAAAATAACAAAACAAAAATGATAAAGATACTAAGTAAATTAGAAAATATAGCAGCAATAAGTTTTTTCACGATGTATACGATTCTACTGCTGAACGCTTTCTATCCGTCTGGCAAGGGATGTACAATTATCCTAGGCAACGACTTTCCTATCCTTTGAACCGAAGGAAGAATTATCTCCAAGACAACAACCCAGGTACGTGGTTGTGTGTAAGGACTCTCAAGCAATCGGGTCCAGATTCTGGACTTCGAAATTTTATCGACCTTGAAATCTGGCCGTTTACGTTACACACTCGGGAAAACTGGAATTTTCGTGTACGAAAATTTCTTCTTTTCCACATTGCAGGCCTGCTCCGCTTTTGTTGGATCTCTCTCTCTCTCTCTCTCTCTCTCTCTTCCCTGTCTCTTGTTACAGTACATAACACGTTATTTAACCCAATTTCGTACTTAGAAGTTTAGATCATAAGTTGTTCAACAATGTCTATATTTTGATGACATCAAATAGGGTTGTTCAACAGTTTACAATTTGAAATGTGTATTAGAGTAGTTCACTGTTCCAAAATTCCGATAAACTTTTTACCCAAAGTTATTCTAAAACCTAATAAGTTCTCTAAAATACTGTTAAGAATACTGGAACTAATTTCATTTATTTAAGAATACTGTTTCATAATCTCTGTATTAATACACTCGTTTATTAAACCT
Source organism: Augochlora pura (assembly GCF_028453695.1). Lineage (NCBI taxonomy): Eukaryota > Metazoa > Arthropoda > Insecta > Hymenoptera > Halictidae > Augochlora > Augochlora pura. The sequence continues at coordinate 4,898,574 of NC_135774.1, read as the reverse complement.
TATTTAAATAATCTAATTATGTCCAATGTTCTATGGTTTTATTTCTTGTTTAACGGTAGGAAGTTTATGGTATTAGAAGGTTTAAGGTCTGCTAAATAACGGTCTGCTAAATAAATCTGCTGTTTAAGGGACAATCAGTTTGTAGTTTGTATCTGTCTAAGAAAGAGTGCTACGAATATTGTGTTTTCGATTCCAGGTATATTTATCTATACAATACTATTAAATAATACATTTCGATACTTAGAACAAAACTATTTCTATATAATTTCTAACTTCTTTAGAACAAAAATACATGGTTAAACTGTTTTAACCTCTTACCTGCGTACGACGTATATACACGTGATAAGGAAATGACAATTTTACATCTTACAACAAAAATATTTCTCCTAAGATTTAAGTCAAAATGCTTATGAAACATATTCATAAATTTCGCACATTTTAGGTCAATTCTGGAATAACTGTCAGAAAACTACACCCAGTACGATTGATAAAACGCATAATAAAATTTATCTTTAAAATATATCGACGGAGTTAAGTGGTTAACTATCACTTCGAAAATAAATGCAGTAGAATGTAAATAATTAATAACACAGTTCATCACCAATTTTTATTTTTAATAAATGATATTATATGATTATAGATTTTGAGGCGTTACACACAATGCTTAACCAGTTAATTGCGTGTTACAACTATATCCGTCATGGAGATGTGGCAAAATTTTGTGTCATGACTGTTATATTCGTCACGCGTAAAATTTTGTTACAATTTAATATTGAAATTGTAGTTCTAGCGAAAACTAAAATATACTCGTAAAGTTTGATACGTTTAAAATGTTTAGAGGTCAACACGAAATGAAACAAACAAATGAAAATTATAAATAATTTGAGTTGGATTCATAACTTCCTTCGTCATTGCTTGATTGTCGCGCCACACACTGGTGGGCGCTTTGCAAAGAGATCGCCACAGTTAACTACAAACACTGGTTAAACATATTGCTTTACACGTACGCAGTATACAGAAACATAACTATAAAGTGTTAAACACTTAAATGCAATACGTCAGCATCCAGCCAATTGTAAGTAGTGTTTGTAAACAGAGAAGGAACTATTATAGAAATGATTAAATCCTCGCCCTTGAATTCCCGACTGGATTTCTCTGTTAATCGATAAGTACTAGCAGCATGTCGACCCTAATGCAATATTTGCGTCGCTGTCTGTTCTAATTATGCAGATGCACTGGTATAATTAGTACAGTCGATATAAGTATCGTTACAAATGGATTGGTGCAGCCTCCGTATACACGCAGAATTCATTTCTCTTATTCACAAATATCTAAACTCAACATCCGAGTATTCATTAAAGTATTCATTAAAGTAAGTAATAAATTAGCACATTAGTAGAAACAATCCTGCAAAATGTAGGCCGAACATATTTTTAAAACGTCACGGTGTTATATATCACTTAAGTTTTAATTGCTTGGCAAGAGTAGTTATAAGATTCAAAGTTAACTATGAGTATACTGGTGGCTTCGATTTAACCATTTGCACTCGGAGCCATTTTGACTGTAAATCTGAAATAATTTTCGTGACTCGTAGTGTTTCCGTTCTATGTAACAAAGTGCACTTTTATGCATACGAAATTGATTCTTGTGACTTATACCAACAGTTTCACTTTTAATAATTTTTTTAAAACTAAACTTTATTGCTATAAAAGTTATCTTGGAACGTGTTAGAACAAGGTAAGTGGTGCCTCAGAGTCGCCGCTTGAGTGGAGAGAGTTAAAATATCTGGAATTTATGTAATGACAGCATACTAGAGAATTTATCTTTCAACTTTGTGTTTTATTTTCTCACAAGCTTTTGCTGCCATACTGAAAAATTTCTGTAGTAATGATTTATAAACAATGATTAAATATACCTTGTAGAAGGTAATCCTGTAGTTAGAAAACCTGCGAGCTTGGTTTAAATAAAGAAGTTGAGAAACTGTTGTCATGAGAGTATAGAGGACTTGCCCTTATTATAATACATCATAGAATTTCGTTGACGTCAAGCGATTATTATATTCGACAATAGATCGATAAGTTTGTATTAATAACTTAATGAAAGACGGAAGTGTATGACTATTTATAAACTAGTAGATAATCGTTATAAACAAAGCAACTATTGCTTCAGATTTTTGATATCTAATTCTGATCAATATTGATATTATGATATTAACACTGGTTATCAATATTTTTCAACAATATTCATGGTAATATTCATGACGCTATAGTTTTTTATCATAGCATAAACTTGGAAATTATTGTGTTGTATCGACCGTTACCATTTTTAAAGTATAATTTCTTCTAAAAATTCAGATGCATATATCCGATATGATAATCACGGACGGAAAACAGTTCCTTCCCTATTCCGCTATAGGAAAGTACCGATCAGAATATGTAACCTCAAATTTCCAATAGTCTGGCTATCGAAAATCTGTTCTACCTTCGAGTTTAGTGACCGGAAGGAGGATTACAGAGGTCTTTTTTCCTCACCTTGTGCATCGATGGAAATCCAACTTTCAAGCGTTAACAGGGAAAAAAGTATTAAAAATGTTTCGTAGAAGGAAAAGACGCCCATACAACGACGCTTCTCTCCTTTTTAGCTTTTATTCTTCTGCAGTCTACTATTTGATGCTTGAAAATCTTACATGCCATCAGAACTCCTAGAACTAAAATTTACAATTTTTGATGTAGCTTTGACAATATCTTTTTATATTGAGAACGTAACACTTTGATTTATTATAATTCTTGACAGATAATATATTCTGCTATGAGAAAAATATTTTATGTACTGTGTCGCTCTTGTTCGAAAATATTTTCGAAAGTTTGTTTAACTACATTTAAGAGATATGCACAATTTTATTAACATCGTATACTGAATCGGAAAATCAATTTTACACAGAATCAGAAGTATGTTTTCTCATTTAATTTAAATTCATTGGAATTTTATCCATTGGTAAAACGAAGTTATGAAATATATCGGGAATGATACGTTGATTTAAAAATTTATTGATACTAACAGAATTGAATAACAAAGCAGGACATCTTTTCATTCATACTTTCTTCGACACTGAAATGTTTACATACTTAAGAAATAACGATCAAATAGAAATTCTAATGCAATTAAAATCGAGAACATTCAACATGGAAATTAGAAATATTAATGAAATTCCATTCCTCGATTCTGCTTGCGTAGCAGTTGAATTTGAGAAGATAATCGCTCATACAGATTTATGAACATCAAATAGATAGAAAGCTAAAAAAATATAATGACGTAAAAAAAGTCAATTACTTTCCGTTTCTAGTAGAACACCCCAAGCTCTGCTTGGTAATTGAATTCATCGAAAGCCGGTACATCTTTCAAACGAAATCACGAGAGATAAAAAAGTGCGTGCTCTTAGAAAGAGAAAATGGAATTGCACCAAGCAATACTTTTATCTAGGCTGATGCAATTTCTCTATCGCAACGAAACTCCCACGATTCCTGCATAATGCCATGCTCTCTTCTTCCATGTAGAAAAGACTAAGGAGACGTTAAAAAATGTATTCTAATCAATAAATATAAACCCAATAAAATAAAATTAATAACAATAATAAAATTAAACCCAATAAAATAAAATAATAAGAACAATAAAATTAAAACGAAATTTTTTATTTTTTAAGTTTTAAAATTAAACTTCAGAAGAAACATATTTTATCAGGTTTGAAAATTAATATTTACGACGATTAATAACAAACAACTCTTACTATTAATATGGTCAGAATCCGCAAAACGCAAGCGATAAAATCGAGTAATAAAACCCATATTTCATATCAATGTATCGGAGAAAAGTAAAGCACGCGTTTTTACCAGAAGGACAATGATATATTAATTATAAGAATGGAATGCTTTTAATTTCTAACATAGAAATAATTTACGATTATTTCAAGATTAAAAAAGATTGCTATGTTATCGACAGAGAAATTTTTGAATATATTATATATGATAAATAAAAGAAATAAAACATAAAACATACATATATTTTTCTATACATATTTCATTATTAGAACTCTCACAACGGAAATAGAAAATGTTTAATACTATCAACAGCAATTATTCAAATATTTGATTGATAACTAAAATTACAATAGGCAATGTGAAAGAAATTGTATAGTCAAACGTGCTATTCCATAATTCAGAATTTTTATTCCTAGAAGCCATAGAAAAAAATGTACAAATCCAAATTCCCTGAAACGCATTCCTTTGACTTATATTGTTTCTGCGTTTGCAGAAAGTTAAACTTCTGCTGTCGCACTTCCTATGCGTAACACGTATGTCATACTAGGTCACTCAGATCCACGTCAGTTTTCAAACAACTATCACTTAAAAATTAGCAATATTATTGAAACCCAAAAATTTGAAAATATCATTTGGACATTCTAGAACATCGTTTCCTTTATTATTATTATTATTATTATTATTATTATTATTATTATTATTAAAAGGCGATATCTCATATCCAAGTATATTTGTTATTATTATATTTGTATAATCGTTAATTTCATTCTTCTCATGATAATATCATTTTTTGAAAAAAAAAATATAGAACATTTTAACCCAGTGTAGGAGAAAATCTTTTCCGTCGCAATCATAATTCTGAATTACAATGTACACCTGTTGTACAACTGGCACCGTTGTACAGGAGTCTCGCCGCGGCGGTACACGTGATCCGGCCATACTCTCTCGATTTGAAATCTGCCTTAATATCCTGCGCACGCTGGATACAACACGGAACGAATTTATCGTGCTATAAAGGGGTTGACTCTATTAAATTTGTTGACACTGAGTCTAAAACATGAACTACCTTGCAAAATTGAGGTAAAAGATAAAAGATGAACGTGCTAAGGATGAAGTTGAAGAGAATACAGAAAGGAGATGGAGAAAACAAGACAGGGAGATCGAGAACGTCGCGGGGGTAGAACATGTATCGAATATTCTGTATCGGAAATCGATGTTCCGACGCCTGTTACCACACTGCATGCACATTTGTTTGATTTCATGAAAGTATGCATCCCGTGTACCTGCGTGCGCAATGTAGACAATTTTTGACCTTTATTTTCCAGCTCTTCACCGGATGCTATTTCAATATTGGCATTTGAACCTTCCTGCTGTTGGATTTAAATCGATTTAATTCACGCGCGGAAAGAAGGTTAACGTAACAATACTGTAACAATGGAATTGCACTGATTTCTCCAAAACGACGCGTCGAGATTGAAAAGTTCTGATTGAGGAAGCTGTTACGCTTCGATATCGGGTTAATTGAATAAAACGATATTACGTTTTCTAAGAAATTATATTCAGACCCGAATGATCGTATGTTTTTATCGAAAATTTTTCTCATAAAATAATAACGGAGGCAGCTGAGACACTTTGTAATGTGAGATTTAGGAGAATTCGACTGTCAACTATTAAAATTCACTTTTTTGCGGTAATTTGTGCGAATATAATATACAATACTTATGCAATGTAGATGCGTAAGAAATTCAAAAATATGCACTTAAATATAGAAGAAAAGACTCGCATCATTATTTAAAATTATAAAATTGTATTCTTAATACAAATGTAGAACAGCTTTAAAGTTAACACATTTTAACAATTTGTGTAAACTATGACGTATTTACATATACTATAAACCATTGCATAAACTACGAACTATTGTATAACTAGGAACAATTAAGTAAATTAGTTTACTTTGATACGTTTATTGTGCTAAAATCTATTTTAAACAAATATATGTAAAATATATATGTAAATATGGAAAATGAGGAACATATTTTTTAATTTCTTGTAAACCACATGTTTGAAGTTTTTTAATCGTGAAGCGTATTTTTTAATTTTTTGAGGAATAAAACATCTTCCTATTCAAATCCGATTTATCTAATCTATTTCTTCAAAGATGTACATTAGCAAAAATGTCTACGTCATAATGATTAGTATAGTCTCTGTAAATAAGGAAATGTAATACATACACGCTCAAATTGTACTATACGTAACCTATACGTATAATCAATAGACCGTGGATTTATATGCAAAATAAAGTTGCTAAATCGATTGCCATAAACGGAATTTAGAAAAGTCAAGCATAGTTCAACAATATTCTTAAATTCTCCGATATGTCCACAGTCCTGCATTTCGCCTATTTTCTACTATAAATCCATAGAATCTATTCTAATCTTCAATATAGAAGAACTTAAAGGATGCGATTTACAAATAATATTCCCTTAAAAAAGAACATCGTACAAGTATTGTTGTCAGAAGAATATTGTCTACATGTACGCAGCAAACCATATTTAACAATCTATTTAGCACATTACTAGGATATTACTACATAATAGTATATTAACCCATTCTGTAACTAATTTCCTACGTGGCGACCACAATTTCGCAGCGTTCAAATCAACCAGCATTACGATAGATCGTGGCGTAAATTCCTAGAAACAGTCGTACCGACCGTGTTTAGTAATTTAACAGTCGTCTGAATTATATTTCCCACATAACACAGCAATCGGCGCAATGACATTGATCGAATACGAATTAACGTTGATAAATGAAAACTGATTGTAATCATTAAATCAGGTTAGTGAAATAGAATCCATAACTTACAACGACGATAAAGGAAATAAAGAATAATTTGTAATTTTAAGCTTCCCTCGGTGACGAACATTATCTGCTCCAATATTTATGAACAAACACGTATGTCGTGTTTCGGAACCACGCCAATGCCACTACATCTGTCAATTTTGAGACAGTCGTCAACGCAGAGCGTGAAATGTCAATAAGCTCACATGGACATTTCAAAATACATTATATCGAGTTTAGGCATACGTGATCGAACCGTTTCGACAAAGATATAGATCTCGATAGTAATCGACGGTAAATTATTCTGGCCAAAAGAAACCGCAGACCACTATCAGCAACTACAACGAAATTTATTCTAGGTAATGAACAATTTATCGCAGGCTGCATACGTATCTATCATATTACGATATACATATGTAGACAGCGGGCATACATTGACAACGACAGCGCAGCGAACGATCAGTGAATTATGCGGTGCATGAGATTGCATCAATGTGTATTATCTTGCGATTCGGTGATGCGACAGAGAACTATCCATTTAAATACTGCAATAGATCGCGTTAACAGCACGATTGAAATTTTATTATGCTCGTTAAGCTTGCCGATTTAATAAATTACGTATGAACTGAATTATTGCTGCTGCTTTGCTAAAACCATTTACTTATGCTGTTGTTTTAAAAATGAAGTCGATAATCTGAATTGTTTACATAAATTGATGTCTAAGAAACTCATTTTTTTATGAAGTATTGCAGTAATAGCAATGTTCGTAAAAAAGTATTTATTATTACTTTTTAAATGTAGGGAAATATTAAAAATTGAAATTCAAAACAAAAAACAAAGTTGTGCATGTATTATTACCTTTTCAAGTTGCATGAGTCAATTTTGATATCTTAAAAATTAGAGCAAATCAAAATTATGTATTTTCGAATAAGGAATAAAATCACACAAGATAATGTGTTAAATATTGTGATTTTCTTGTAGTTTTTCTGACTAATTCTTAATTAATGAGATATATGAGATTTATGTACATATTAAAGTAGAATAATAAAATAGATTTTTAGTTTTAGACATTTAATAATAATTATTTCCCAAACGTCTTTTTCTTAAATTTTCTTATACGACTAAATTAGTCATCATGTACTGACATATACAATTAAAACAAATTTTACTGTTCTACGCTCTCTAATTTACTAAATATTTAAGGAAATTTGTTTTTAATCCTTAATTTTAGGATGTTTCAAGAGTAGATGTTCAAAATTTACCTGTTATATAAGTTTCATCGAGATAGGTTTATGTCACTAGAATATGTTCTCTAGTAAGATGAAGTTCTGTCGGACTAATAGAGTTTCTGGTGAAATTTCCGCCATAATGGACCAGCATTAAATCACTTTATTATCAGCTTATTATGACGTTAATATCGCAGATCTTTGTAACAACTCCTTGGAGGTTGCGATACAATTACAATATGAATTACCTAAACCTATCAAACCGGAATTGTATAATAATTACAATTCCGTAATTTTTAACACATAATAGCCGTGTTTGTGATTTTCTGTTAATGAATTATAATAATGAACTATCGCATTAATGCCACACTAGGTATACATTTAAAGCTCTTTGTGTATTTATTGTGTATATATTCTTTGCACAACTTCTTCAGTTTCTTCGAGCATAACCTAAAATTGCGATCACATTTTCTTGAATAACGCAAAGTCTTTTTACAAATATATAGAAAAGTTGAATGAAAACCTTTCGACAAGCAATGAATTTAGACCCATTACATGTAACAAAACACTCCCACAGATTTTCATACGGCTTCTGTTTGAGTTAATGCACCCTAATAAATAGAGATTCTGAAGAGACATAATGACATCACCTGAGTTTTCCGTCTTTTACTATAATTACGTTTCCAAGTGCTCTCTTTACGAAGTTTTCTTCGATCAAAGTTTATAGGTCTACGTGGTATTGGTTCAGTGTCATAGTCTGAACTAGAAGACTCTATTTTTCCGATTTTTAGCACAGATTTTCATTCACAATACACAAAAAATACCAGAAAACGCTTACTTGATCAAAAAGATCGTCTATTATGAAGGATATTATATGCACTGCATCCCTTATACAACAATAAACTTATGTCATATTGGTAAATTTTAATGCCATAACAATTGTTATTTTCATTTGTATCTTATGTGATTCTGTAAATTCTTAACATTTTTAATAACAATAAACTTTTATTTCATTAATATGTTTTAATATTGGGACAATTCTCTTCATTTGTATCTTAAATCATAATATTTGTTTCACTCCTACCTTGCGGTTTTATAAATATCTGTCAATGAAACATTTATGTGTTTCCATCGATGTCATGAAGCACAGTGTTCGTTGTTCGTTGTTTTATAATCGTAATCGATTTTCAAATAACCGAAATATGCTTGTATATTGACACACATGCGCGCGTCAGGTATAAGCCATTTAGGTCAAGCGTCTCTTGTACCGCTGCATAATAACATTTGGCTAATGGCAATTGAAACTGTTAAGATCATTGTCTTCGAGAACCAAGGAGGAGGTCCAGAGACAGTGTGGCTTTTCCTGCCATTCATATTCTGGAATATCGCTACCGCTTCCCTTTTGGTCACTTCAGTTTACCGAAGCCGTTTTATTGGCTATTTACTATTACAGTAGGGCTCGAATTGGTGCAAAGGGTTTACCCTGGATCGATGTAGATTGTATTCAATCTTTAGCTTCTCTTTTTGCTTATCCCGCTGAAGAGGACGTTTGTAAAGATGCGACTCTCGATTGTCTATCGCAAGTAACATTATAAGCACTCGATATGAGATATTTAATAGCCAAGAACGACATCTTTTATTGCTTTCAACAGAGATTAACGTTGACAAATATTTATTGTTCAGCCAACATAATTAAAATGGATGTTATAATTACACCAAAAATACACGGAAGTGAATAGCTTCAACCAACATTATGAAATTAATGTGAAGCATATTAGGGAACAGCAAAATACAAAATAAATCAGACGCTTTCATAAGAATTGAATAATCAGCGAATTTTTTAAATAATTATAAACTTTCACTCGTATAAATTATTGTGGGATCAGAATTAATTTTAAAAATAGGAAACAGCAAAGGATTCACATTGCTGTAAGAAAACACGAAGGTTATAATGATCGAAACAGTCATCTAATTTATATTATCGTGAAATGTAGGAACGGAAAACAAAATCAATAAAAGAACTAAATTCTTTCAACACCGCAACGTATTTCTTATACGTAACTAATTTCTATTTCTTATACGTAACTAATGTATAAGTAACTAATTTCTATATTTTATGACTATTATAATGTTAAATGGAATTGAAGAATGTTATATAAATTAGACGTAATATTGATTGAATAAATCTTTATTGTTGCCATGAAAGTTTAATTACAATCATTGATTCAATAATTCTATCAAATATTTGTTTTTTAAAAATTCAAAATATTTATAATTTACCAAACGATGAAAAATATTCGAACATCTATTAGTTCGAATGACGATGATCACAATTTCAAGCCGATCGATCAATCTATTTTTAAATCATGCCAACCTGTTGCGAGACAGCTATTTAAAAAGACACGTTGAAAGTTTCAAATACTTTCATGAAAAAAGAATGTCATAGCATTACATTTAATCAGTTACAATTAAACAATTTCTTAATGATTTTTATCGTCAAACTTTAAAATAACATAAAATCAATATTTTTCGCAAAAAAGAATAAATTTAGTGGTAATCAAATCAAATACACTCGATTACTGTTACTTACGGCAAGGGACGCATAGTAGTGATATCTCCTGCGACACGATCACAAAGGGTGACAGCGACCCTTTGAAATCATGTTGAACGTCAGGATTGCAGAAATAGACCAGAGGGCAAGTGGTTAACTGAAAGTGAAACGCATCAACTGAAGTCGTGGCGATGGTGCCAGAGATATATGGATATATTGGGGTCACGTTATAGTATTGTCAAATATAACCCGACACGCTATCGTATATTCTAACGAATAATGACAGAGATAGCAACGCCACGAGCGTTTTAGATAAATGGCTCAAACGCTTTAAGAGCTCTTTGCGTTTTGCAAAGCTTTCACTCAAAATAGACTTCCAGAATGGAAATTTTAAACTTTGCTGCTACCTTCGATTAATTCTCCTCAGTTCAGTTACTTTCATTAAGAAGAAAGAATACTTCATTGTGTTTCTTACCTTTCTGAATTACCTACCGATTAGATACTGAATGCTCAATAATAACAAAATTTTTCTATAAAATAAAATATTAGAATTTCTATAAAAGAGCTTATTTATACATAGTGGATACTTATTCTAAACTAAGTGCTTAGTTAAACCATTCTACTGATGTATGTAAAATCGGAAAAAATTAAAGAAACTGAAAACGACAAATCAGGAGAAGTGGTATCTAATATGGAGTACCTAAAGATTTGTGCAAAACATTGAACAGATGACAGTTCAATAAACATACCATAGAATAAACAATTACATTGTTATTTTTAGTATCGTTTTCATTTACATAAAATGTTTTATCAATTTCGATACAATAACTAAGAAGTGTTACGTTTAAATGATCGAATATGTTTCATGCTGCATACATACATGCACCAAACAATACGATCTCGATTAAAAAAAATATCTTTAAAAGTAAACTATAATTAAGAAATCCAAAACAAACATACATTTCAAGATGCACTAATATTTAATTCACTAACAAATTAATAATTTAGTCAACAAAAATGTTTGCTAATTTCTGAATACTTAATGGATGGATTTACGCGGTTAACAATAAATTTCGAAAATCGTTTTCGAAGATATTTAAAGTGAACGGGGTGTATTAAAGGTGTCTGACGTGACCTTAAACTTCCATGTAAATAGATTTCAACATGAATAGCACGAATGCGACAGTAACTTGAACTAACTAAGAATTTCAACCATTCATTTCCTAACTTTTAACATTTATTTCATTAAAAAAAATACAATACTTTAGACACGCAAAGATTTCTAAAATTCTATATATTAATAACACTGATTATGATTAGAATATTTTAAAGTAATAAGTGAAAAAGTCCCTTTAATATTTAATATTTAATTATTAAGGAATAAATCCCTGTCAAGGATATAAGTATCTATCATTTTTTAAGTGCACTGGCATTCTAATCTAATATTTTCAATATGATATTGCTTATAAGTGTATTCCATACTACTGCTTGCGTTTGAATAATGGAAGTTACGTTATAATTAAATTTGAATTGTACAAACAGTAGTGCAATATCTAAAATTAGATAAAAATCATGTAGAGTATATAAAAATGATTAATGCTAATTGAAATTGTTTTTTTCTATACATATATAATCAACGTTTATGCATTGAATCAGTACTTTTCAGTTTCAGAAAAAATGAGGAAAAGGGAAGTAAATAATACAAAACTAATAATGAGACACTGGCAAGATTTTACGAATAATACTGTTCGTAATTTTTTACGAACAATGACGATAAATACATTACTGTGATTACTTGTAGTTACAAAAACCAGTTTATTAAAAGTATACTGTAAGCGAAAATTTTCAAAATATATAAAATGAATTTTATCTTACACGTACCAAATGTTGACACATCATAATGTCTATATTATTACCTGTCTTATCACTTATCTTAAATAAATTGCTTTTTAAATGTACCAAGTGTTGATAAGTGATACATTTTATCATACAAGAATAGACATTACGGACTCAAAATTTGATCTACACCAGATTAACAGGTGACAAACATGTTCATCATGCCTCGCGGCGGGCGAGGGCAAAGTTGCGGATTCAGGACAAAGCTATGGGACAAAGCTGGCAAACGTCTTAGCAGAGTGGAGATGTGTGAAAAAAAGAGCGAAGTGTTTACGTTTTCATGCCATCCGATGCTCACTCTAATTTACTCAATCCCGACGTTATCTACAGTCGACCTCTGTCATTTCCAGTCTTGAGATCCGTATAGATATCGAAAGCAATGCTTCTTTATCTCAGAGTCTGAATTATCGGTGAAGCAACGATGTTATTACAATATTACAAAGAATTCATAATTTGCAGCTATTTACTCGGCATCATCTTTGACTCAAAACACGTATCTTCGACTCTAACACGAGAAACGTATATACAGAAATCACACTCAATGTTCAGATTTCTGGTGCGAGCTTTCGTTCAATGGCAGTACTTCGGCTGACGACACTGTCGTAGTGAAAGGGTTAACGAAGAAAGGTTGTAAGTCTAACTCTGAAGAATCCGTTTATTTACACTTTGTACACAAGTGGTCTTAGCTGCAAAGGACTCGTTTCTAGTTGTAGCTAATATCGATTCTTATAACGTCGCGATTTGTATTGGATAAATAATTCTGAACTAGCTACACTCGGTGCAAGAACGGTTCTTAACTTACTGTACTTGATGCAAAAATGATTCTAAACTTACTGTCTTCGATGTAAAATCGATTCTTAACTTACTGCACTCAATGCAAAAAAGATTCTTCACTTACTGCACTCGATGCAAAAACACGTAACAATTTGCAACGTTTGCCTAACCGAGGACGATACTGATTGCCCAGATCTCACTGCGGAAGCTCTAATCCCTTCCGTGCCATTTTCTTTGCAATTACCATGATTAGAATTTTTTCAATCGTAATAATTTCTAAGAACGAAAAGGAATTTTATATTTACCGTGTGCTTACATCTACTTGAATGTTTAAATATTTGTAATAAGAGAATAAAGTTTTGACTTGAATAAAATTCCTACTTAAAAGATTGGTTGAACATTCATACCTAACAGCTTATTACTAGAAATCTCCATCACGAGTCTAACTCGTTAAAGTAGGGTAAGGGCTTAAATACCTGAAAGAGAGACATAACAAAGTCGGTACTTGTTCACGGTCCCTTTTTAACAACGATGACTTACTTAAGTAGCTAAGACGCGCGTAATTATTAAATAAGGCACTCGAACTTATTAATTAAAACGCTCGCACGCATGCCTTGGCAGATGATAATCCCTCGGCGGATGATAATCCCTCGGCGAATGGTAATCCCTCGACGAATGATAATCCCTCGGCAAATGGTAATCCCCGGTGGCTGATAATCCCTCAGCAGATAATAATCTCTCGGCGGATGATAATTCCACGACGGATAGTAATGCTTTGCAGAATGAGTTGCACTCATCGCCCAACAGGAGCGATGATCAGTTGACTTGACTGTTCGATCTTGCAGTGCTTCATTAAAAATTTTATATTAGATAAAGATAAGAGGGTTAAATTATATTTTTCACATAGAGAGGAATTGAAAGTCAAACGGGTAAAGAAACACGAATAACATTTTGCAACACTAATCTACTGCATTTAGAGTTAAGTATCTCAAAAGTAACGTGAACAAGCAATCAGAAGTGTTGTTGCGTCAAGTCCTCGTACGTAAATGCCGCGGATCACTCGAAGCGCGTATGTGTAAAGAATCGAGGAATCAACTGGTGTATGGTACCGAACGATCAATTTCGTACGGTGCACAGCTCCTTGTTGTTCCAATGATGCTGCGCCTCCAACGACAAATTAATGGCGGTGGAGATGGTTGAAATGGTGTAGGAATGAATAGATGTTAATGGGTAACAATACTATTTATTCGCTAATTGAAGTTCAGTTGCGCGGAGGTCACCACGATTATCTTTATCGCACTGTGTTACAATATAGTTAGAATACTGGTTGAATATTAACGGAGAACTTAAGTGATTCTACGGAGTTCTAGATGTAAACTGTCGAGTCTCAGTGCGTCGCCACGCACTTCGACTCGGTTGGGGTGGGCTCAAAGATTCAAGTCGATCTTGAATCAATCTGATTGGCCTCACCCACACCCTGTGCTAATCCTAACGCGTTTCCTTAGGGCCTTAAGGAAAGGGCAAGGAGAGAGAGAGAGGGCCCACTGACGCTCGGTGCATACGTCATGTTGTGTGCGCATGTTGCCGGCAATTATCTTTGCCGAGCTACCTGGGCAGACTAGACGAGCCCTGCTAGGCGTTTATGTTTATTGTTGTAATTTACATCTTTAGGATAATCGCTTTACGCGTTTACAATAATCGCTTTACGCGTTTACGATAACTGTTTTATGCAGGGAACCAAGTGTTCCCGGCTCCGTCAGTTAATTTCTTGGGGCCGTGTAACCCCGTAACTGGGGACCGTAGGCCCTCGACCCTCGCGACGCGGGTACCTGCTATATTGTTCCGTATAGGACGGAACAACTGGGTTTTATGTAACTAAGAATTTATTCAATTCTAGTAACACTTGATAATGAATAAGTTTCGAATGACGGAGCAGATATTTGAATGTATGGGCGGTAGCGATGCCTTGTCGTCATTTCTTTTCGTTACTCTTTTTCGTTACTTCTTTTTGTTACTGATTATTTCTGGAAAAGGCCTTATATTTATACGTTTTTGGTGACCAGGTAAGAACCAATCACAATCGGGTGTTTGGTGGTTGAAGGGCGCGTTACGAGCCGAGGGCCACTGCACACGTGGCCGGAGGTAAATGAGTTGTGCGGAAAGGGAGGATTTCGTGGACTGGCCGGTGCCTATTGCATCACCGGGTCTCCGCCTTAGGTGTAAAGGTTGGAGATTGCGTGGACTGGCCGGTGCCTATTGCATCACCGGGTCGCCACCTGGGTGATAGAGGTAAAGGGTTCGTGGACTGGCCGGTGCCTATTTCATCACCGGATCGCCACCTGGGTGTAGAGGTAAAAGGGTTCGTGGACAGGTCGGTACCTATTGCATCACCGGGTCGCCGCCTAGATAGGAGGTTGGTTTCGTGGACTGGCCGGTGCCTATTTCATCACCGGGTCGCCACCTGATTGGGTAATGGGGTTTTGGATTGACTCTAATTTTGCCTCGTAACTTCAAAGAAATACTAATAGATACACCTCGAGCGGTAAAGGTGTATCTTTGTGAGATCGTTACCAACAACTGACTCGAACTGGGAGACGGAATTAAATAAACTTGTACACTGAATTGAAAGTAAACTAATATAATCTAACAACTTCAGTCTATTACAAGTGCGTAAGTGTAGTGTAAGATTCGCGATGGTCCTAAGACACGCTCCCTGGTTTTCGCACCAAGTCGGCGGGGGTTAACTATTGCTCGAAAGAGAACTCGGCTCGATCTTGCTACGTCTCGCGTCGCGATTTGACTTGAAACTGCCCGCTGAGAAGAAAAATCTCAGCCCTTCTATATGCAGTGGAAACTGGAAAATTCGGTAGTGGGGACTGGGCCTACGTGACCAGATCACACCGCAGATGGTTCTAAGAATCGGGGATGTGTGGCCCTTATTGAGCTCGCGCCCCATATGGCAGTTTAGATGTTTTATTTTTAAATGAAAGGATCGCGTTCACCGCCGACGTTATCTCGCATATGCCTCAAGAAGGAAAGAAAAACGTCGTGAGAAAATCGCCGTACGTAACAGGCGCTTGTACGGCAGTGTGGCGGTCGGTCGGTCGGCCGATGGGTTTTTGCAAGGAGGAGAGGCTTCGAACGTATTATGACCTTAAAACATTTCTCTGTAGTCGTAGAGTATTTGTGTGGATAAAATATAATGCGTGTTAAGAATTGTTATTCCGGAAAGGAACAAGTGCATTGTTAATGTCAACATTAATTTCATAGACCTGAAGGGGCAAATCCCGTGTAGTATGATTTTTGTCTACGCAACGCTAACAGAGGAGTCGTCGAATGCGTTACAGCGATCCATGGAACTCGTAGTACGGCGTTTATTTCCCAACTTTGACACAACGCTTTGGCAATTTTCATTACGTTAACAAAACCGTTGTTACTTCGTCTAGCAATTCTAAGGAAATTCGCGAATGCCTACACTGCGGAGTCTTACAGCTGCAGCAAGAACTCTGAAAGACGAAGATACTACAATGCGATTTTCTAGCAACACTAACTTTGAAATTAATTCAAAGACAAGCCGCGATAGTTGGTTTCGCAACTTTATAATACAAATCGCGATTTGCTTGCTAGAAATATTGTGCTAATTATTCGAGACGACTGCTCTTTTCCAAGGTTCTGGGGTAAGTGCCGTGCGGTCCAACACCGTCCTCTTACCAAAAAGCAATTGTGCTTTCCCCACTCCGTGGCCAGATCCTCCAAGAACAGAGTTTCATTCTTTGGCAATGCAACGACGGTTGCTTGCCTTCTCTAAACACATTTTCCATAAACAGTCAATGGCTCAACACTCGATAGCTGGGAGACCCACTGCGGTCATCAGCCGTCGCGTCGCATATCGCCAGGACTGTTTAGTCTCGCTTACCCTCCGGGCCACGTGCATCCTTGAACCCTGCCATAAATCCATCGACGACCGACCATCGTTCGGTCGTCTTTATCCCGAATTCTCTTTAAAAAATACGTTGCGCTAACATGCTCATCTACGCTGATCGTTGGGACGACCAAGCCAGCCCAAATATTACTACTGCTATCACTGCTGCATCAAGTATTTTCACCAATTAACAATATATGCATACATAATGCATACAGCAAAGTATACATAATAATATACACAATACTCTTTGTCTTACATCTGTAGTATTAACCTGAAAATAAGGAATCTGAAAATCCTAGCTAAAGAGGGCTATTAGTTTCATATTGTGAAATTATATTGAAGAATGTGAATAAATTTAATTACTCGAGAAGGAAAGGCAAAGAAAAATACATCCTAACTAGATAAATGTATATTTCCCACAATTGACTCATCCTAAGCCGGAAGCTACATGGAAGCATATAGCCGAAGAAGAATGCGATACTTTGAGTTTATTTTTCAAAAGCCACAGTCCTTTAAAAACGCTTCAGAAATACATTGTTTGAGTTTATCCTAAATTAGTACTGAAGTTTCTTGTTTTTCTTATAACTATCCTTGCGTCCCGGTGCATCGAGTCATTTTAACTTCTATAACTGCAAACCGCATTCGGGAGTTTAATACCTTAGTATTTTAATCCTTTGCACACGAGTGACAACTCTGAGGTACCACTAAAATTGTTACAAGCACATTCCAAAATAAGTTTTATATTACAAAAAATTAGATTTCAAGAATTAATAAAAGTATAACTGTTGTTGCATGAGTTACAAGATCCAATTTCATATGCATAAAATACATTTTGTCACATAAAATGGAAATGCTATATGTCAGAAAAGTTATTTTAGAATTACTGTTAAAATGACTTCGAGGGCAAAGGGTTAAGACGTTTGAATTCTAACCGCGAATTACTAATTTTAACTTCTCGCGACATCTGCAGTCGAATTCTTGAAATACGGGACTAGTAAGAACATAACAAATCTAACCCGTGTGAAGCGGGATCAGGATATTAAGCAATTTTAATGAATCACAGCTCAAAAAATTATTTTTTAATTGCCCAGAATTGTTCACCAATTAATTTTAATTGCTTGTCTATATTTTCGAGAAATATCCAAAAACTTTTTGACACATCTAGTAACTTTTATGAGTTGTTAGTGACATTTAAAAATACGTAATTCTTTAAATAATGCATAAAACGAGCTGCAAACTTACCAAAAAATTGCCCTTTGATTGCTAAATATCGTTCTGTGATTATTTCTAATTGCTTACTTCTACTATCTAAGAAATGGCTATCTAAATGACTATCTAAAAATCGTAATACGGTTGCGACTCCCTGAAACAGCTGACGATACATGCGAAGTTAGTCGAAAGTATAAACCTGTTACATATTGCAATCTGATAAGTAGAATATGTATTTTGTATTGTTCTACATTATCGATATCGTGAATTCGGACGTCACAAAACTATGTTCAATCACTCCCCAAGTTTGTATTCTTGTATGAGAATATTTTTTATTGGAGAATAAATCGAAAGAGAAAAATTTGTAGCAGCGCCTCTAATGACATAAGATTGCTTGGACCACATAACTCAAGTTTTGGGCTACTATTTACTAGTTATATTACTAAATATCTGCATAATATCCTTAAATTATAAGAACGGCGCACTGCTTTGAACTTCCCTATTTAAAGTTACTCATTTACCATTGAAAAGACTTAGGAAGCTTAAATCCATCATTTTGTCGGTAACTGTGACTTCTACCTTTACTGCGTCGTTGCATCAATATGACGCATGTAATAAAAATTAGAAGGTAGTATAGTTCAGAAATATAGATAAATATAGATAATCAATCAGTATGATATCAGTGTATGATTCGTGTGTACATATAGATTCATATTTACAACGTTAATTTTATTTAACTGTCAGGTTATTTTACCTAAGTAAAAGAATGTTCCAAACATGTATATTTTTTGATTTGGAAACGACTGGATTAATTGTAGGTAAACACATGCCAAAAATCACAGAATTATCATTAATAGCAGTATCAAGAAATGCCATATGTGATGAAACTAGTAGTTTACCAAGAGTTTTAAGTAAATTGGTTCTACCAATAAATCCAGTCAGAGAGATATCTGCGAAGGTGGAATCAATAACAGGTATTTTTTTATATTTATATTTTTTTAAATTGCACTCAGCAACATCTTACATAATATGTTTACTATTGCAATTACCTGAAAGAGTTTCATTATTCTATTCTAACTAATGCATGGTACTATCATTCAGAAGTATTAAGCTATACTTTGATTTTTGCTGTGTTTAGTAAATAACTTATCCTTTGCTTAAGTATTAATGATTACAATTATTCTATTTTAGGCTTGTCAAATAAAAATATTGACAATGTTGAACCTTTTACTCGTGATACATCTGATTTAATTATAAGTTTTATAAATCGATTTACACCACCAATATGTTTTATATCTTATAATGGAAATCAATATGATTATCCTATATTCTTGTGGGAACTTGGAAATATTAATGTGGTAAAAACAGTACATTATGTTTATAGTATTACTTATTTATCTAATATTTTTCAATCAATTTTATGTGATTTTATTTATATAATTTGTTTCTGTTATTATAGAACCTCAATGATGAAATTCTTAGCATTGACATGATGCTTTTAATTAAAGATTATTTTAAAAAAGATTCTGTAACTGACGACAGTGGTACTTCTTGTGATGCTGCTTGCAGTCCTGGAGATTTTGATATTTTATTAAATGATGGTTACGATGAAATTCTATCAGATGCATTAGATAATGTCTTGCATGAAAAAAAAAAAAATGATGTTTGTTCTGACACTTCACAGCAAACTATTCATTATGAAGAAGGATGGAGTGTTAATGAGAGAACACCTGAAGCATGCCCTATTAAACAATCTAATATAAAGCCAAGGAATAGAAACTTGAAGGCGAAGAAAAAATTAAATTTTGAAAACAGTAAACCAAGTAATTATAAATTAATAACTGTCTATAACCACTTCTTTGGTACCGATCCTCCAAATGCACACAGTGCTGAAGGAGACTGCATTTCTATGATTAAATGTGCAACTCAGATAAAACATTTCTTTTCTGAATGGGCTGATCTCAATGCAGTACCTATGACTAATTACAAAAAACAAGGACTTTAGCATACTTTACATGCCTACTATTTTTATATAACGAAAGTAGTTGACTTCGATTTAAATTTTAGACAAATATAAAAAAATTTTCTTTTAAATATTTATTAGTAGATACATATAGAAATTTTCTTTGCAATGAAAATCACAGCCAACGATTCACTTCTGAAACAGGATTTACTATGTATTCAAGTAGGTCCCATTACAACTGTAGTCTTAGACGATATCTAACCGATTGTTAGTTCTTTTCTAACTTGGTAGTTCTTTTCTAACCTCCATACTAAACTATGAGAAACATAGGATTCTGTTAATTCGAATTCGAATTAAATATTCTATTCAACCGAAACGGTTAACTGTTTATATTATAGTAATTGGACCTACTCTTGTACCATTTTTTTATTTCTTAAGTTGGAATGTACATTTCAATTGTCAGTCAATCAGAGCAAAAAAATTTCTACATCAGACGTCGCTAATGGATCAAAGTGCATGCTAGAGGTGTACAGAGTAGGTCCAATTAAGTTATAAAGATGTCTTCTACGATCGAAATTTTGTATAACTTATGTACACAATATTATGGTACATATTTTAATTTAAAATGTATTATACTAATAAATGTTATTGTTATAAAAATATTAATTACGTATTTTCAATCTGTAAGAAATAATGCATTGTTATGCACAATAAGTGACATGATACCAGGTTTAAACGTCTTATACACAGTTAAACATAAACAGATAGTTCATATTGTGCCTGAATAATAATGAAAATTGCTGTTCATATATTGACAAGTGTGACTCGTATTTTCGTACCTTCCAGTAACATGCAGAGAATCGACGTGTCTCGAAAATTGACAGTAGCAAGCACTAAACACGGAAAAATGCCTCGATTTAAACATGCAAATAAAGAATCTGTTAAAACTCGATGGTGATTTGACTTCTTGCAAGCTACTATGTGCCATAGCGAAAGAAAATGTTAAATTTTAAAGAGTGCAACGGCTTTTCGAGGAGCTGCATGCTACAGATGAAGTGTTATTATCTGCGGAACAGTTGCTTTAATCAGCAACTCCAACAATTTTATATACAATGTGATTCACCTAAACATTTACATGTTAAAATCTCCAAATTTTCTTACATGGAATTTCAGTAATGTGAATACTATGAAAAAAGTATTTTTCTTTCATGTTTATCGATGTTCATTCGCATGTAAGTATCACATATAAGTAAATTTTTTCATTGTATCGTATCGACGATGTTAAAATACATTCAAACAAATAGAATTACCTGAAATATCAAAACAGATTATGAAATTACTGACTTTTGGTATCTGAAGATTTAGAGACGAATGCAATAAAATACAGTGTTGCATGATGAAATAAGAAGACAGCATTTTTATGAAAATCGACACAAAGGATAAAAAAAACGTAGAAAAAAACTACTTTTTGTATCGTACTCGTCTCTTAATACCTTTAACTTTAATTATCTCAAGAACTGTAAGTCATCTGCACCCAAATCCGAGTATTGACCATTGAATTTTGTCTATACCTGTATTACATGAGCACTGTATACGTGAAGCGGCAATTGCCGCTCATAAACTGATTTCTTTAAATTGAAGATCATTTTTAAAAGCAGTATTGGCGCATATGTACACGTGTATCGAAATCCGTGTATTCAATGCATGTGAACACGTGTATTTTAGTATATGTATATGTATATACGTCTACTGCTAATGTTTTTGATTTTGCGTAATTTTTTCGTGTAGAATGAAATACTTACATTTTTAATTATTTATTTTTTAAGCCTGCAAGTAATTTAAAAAAAATATGGTTTATCCACATGACCTCAATAATATTTTGGTACACTTGTACATTGATTTTCTTTTACCTTGTCCACAAAGTTTTGTAAAAAGTCCAGCTAATCACAATTGCCGATTTGATAGTCCTGTCGGTCTGTCATTTTAGCTTGATACTTTACTCTACACAGACAATATATGTATATTATTTACTCTAAATTAAACTTTCACTATTTCAGAAGTTAGAAGAGACTTAAATGTCCTTGACAATACGTATCGAAGTCGCGGTCATTGGCCATGTGTTCCCAAATAATTAAAAAATAGATTTGGTATTGAAAAATAGCCGTTTTCTTAATGATTATAAATTTGCACATCAAATGCTAAACTGAGTCAACCGTAAACTTTAAAAAAACCAATAAATATTTTGTATGCAGAATGAGCAAGATTTTAGTAGAGAATCAGGTAATGGCGGCCAGTGAGTAGTAATAGTAAATACATTTCTAGTCAATCGATATGTTTTTTTAGTCAGCAATTGTAATAGAAAAGTTGTTATGAAACTAAATAAATAATGTTTTCCTGTATTTTGAATATAATTTCATGTTATTATTATTATTAAGTCATTGAATAAGTATATGTACACCCAGTTTCTTAATTTTTCTCACTTGATAAAATTTGTATAAACAAACATGAAAACTGTACTTAATTAGTTGCGTAATAACTATTCTGACATGTTTCAATTGCCACGTATAATATGTATACATATTGTGCATGTATATCATAAGAGATAATTATTTATTTACAGCTAAAAATGATGTGAAACGCGAAAAAACAAGGACAAAATACATATTTATAAAACGATTGAGACGGAGAAAGTATCCGTGGTGTCGTATCGTTCGCCTCGTTTGGCGACTTTGATTTACGATCGTTTAACACTTATGCGACGACCTGTGGGTACGAGCGCCGCATATACAATCCACGCGACGGCTTGTGGGTACGAGCGCCGCATATATGCGGCATTCAAATTATGTGTATACAAGTGGCATCCGTAGGCAAAATACAAAAATAATTTTTATTTTTATAATTTTGTAGGTCCTTTCATATTAAAAATGTAAACATACTTGTTACATTAAAGCAATGATTGTTTTATTCAGCACAGTTATTTAAAACTAAGAAAAACATATATACAAAAATCACACGCAATGTGCAGATTTCTGGCGCGAGCTTTCGTACAATGACAGTACTTCGGCTGACTACACTGCCGTAGTGAAAGGGTTGACGAAGAAATGTTGTAAGTCTAACTTCGGAGAATCCGTTTATTTACACTTTGTACACAAGTGGTCTTAGCTGCAAATTCTTTTAACGATTCTTATAACGTCGCGATTTGTATTGGATAAATAATTCTGAACTAGCTACACTCGGTGCAAGAACGGTTCTTAATTTACTGTACTTGATGCAAAAATGATTCTTAACTTACTGTACTTGATGCAAAAATGATTCTAAACTTGCTGACTTCGATGTAAAAACGATTCTAAACTTACTGTCTTCGATGTAAAAACGATTGTGAAGTTTAGCAATCGCACAAACTTTAAGGAAAGCTTTGTTGCTAAGAAAATTTTGTAGAGGTGGAAAAATGTTTAAAGTAGGGATAGGAAGGAACTCTGTGGTAGGAAATGGTTTAGCAACGTTTGATAGGGATTTTCTCCAAGTCTGATTGTACCGTAAAAATAGCCGGTCGCGGAACGGTCGCGAGCCTGCCTTGGGCCTTCAGATATGTCTGTTCATGCGTGTGAGAATTTACTAATTGTGAGTACGATCGATGATACCGAATAAAGGTTTGAAAGTGATCTTAAATCATACATTGATTATTTATTATTTATAATGGACTCGATAAGTCCCTTGGGCAATCCAGGTGACATACTCTTCACCTACAATGTGAATTTAATAAAAAATGCACTCTACATTTTTCTTGTTCCTTTTCGCTTAGAGATTATATTATATTATATCATCAACGATAATAATCGTAATTGTATTAAGCTATGCTTCATCTCGTTTTCAATTTATGGCGTAATTATTCGACTGCAGATCTCTATGGAAGATATAAATGCTCTACATTGATTGTTACAAGTTGAAGTTAAAAACGATATAAGTGCATTGTTCAATTTATCTTGTGCATTTACTACTTCGAATTCCACTCGTTTATTTTGTTATAAATACATAAAATCAGCAGTCTGAAATCAGCAATCTGAAAGCGGCAAAATAATTGAAGTCACAGTAGCTGCCCATGCCACTGCTATCACGTCAGACTCGTAACGTGGATACCGAACGGATAGTTATTATGACTTCAGGCGTCATCTTTCGGAAAACAAATTACGAGTAGTTAATTGAAAGAGTTAATAATGATCACTCGTTGACTGGAAATGAAGAAACAAAAGAATAAGATCTCGGATCGAATCGCGCATGATAGGATACTCTTTGATCGGTAACGTATTCGATGCACGAAGAAAAGGACGAGATTTATTATTTACAATATACACATTTATCGTCCAGAACATAATTTTACTCACACAATAAAAACTTTTACATAATAATGGCGTATCACGTAGTAATAGTTTTCATTTAGGTGAATTGATCATGCTACGACACGATGCAACGACTCTTTATATTCGTTTACGTAACAATGTATATTCATATCCGTCGCCATTTAACGATAGTGATGTACCGTTGTTTCTCGGTTTACAAGCTTGTAATTGTTCACAGGCTATACATGCTCACTGTAAATTTTACGGCTCACAGTGATCGAGCTTAAATATAATAGAAATCGTGTTCCATCGTGAACGCACGTGGCCGAACAGGCACACGCACGCCATCGCGCCATTTTCAATTCCGCTCGTATACTTACTTACGGAAGTACGGTAATCGACACAAAATTACACGTGACTTTTTCTTTCCTTTGAACCTCGGAGCACAAATGATTGTACAATTTCACAAAATCAATTTCATTTGATCGTTCGATGGGACCTCGATTAATTGGGATTTGATTGTTAGTGTTATTACTTACCCGAGTACAAGATATTCAATGTTATTTATATATTTCTTTAAATCGATATATTTAGTAGCAATATGTCAAGCAACAAAGTACTATTCCTCTCGATCGTAAGAGTATAGAAATAATACGCCATCTCGACTTAAACAGAACTGAATGCTTCATAACACCTGCGTCCGACGTTACAACTATGTGTAAAGAAAATTGTATATTCGCTATCGTTTCGGTAATTATGGTCAATTATTTACAGCATACAAAAATAATTTTCCGTTTTTGCAAATGAATTTCAATTTCGATATTGGCGGAGGGTGTCTCGAACTCGGTGACACGCCTTAGAATCTAAACTCTATTTCTACTACTCTTTTAGTCGAATTTCGCAAAGAGCCAGTGTGTTCGAAATTTCAAATTGGTCGAAATATTAATATCGTCATTGCATTAACGTTGAGCGAACTTTTAACTCTTGTTACGCGTAGAATATGTAGAAACAGACATTACCAGGATCCGAGACGAAATTCTAGTGAATACTCTCCCACACATAGCACAAAAGAAGAACATACCGACACCGTGCATTGGTTCGCTCAATTGAAATTCTATTTGCGTTTCCGATTAATATCGTAAAGAAACGTAATTTCGTTTTTCAATGGAGTTTTAATTATCTGTCTTACCTGTGCTCCAATTAAATAAGAGGCCCCACTATGTTCTATCAGATATCGGAAAAAGTTCATGCGATTTTTCTCGTCCGCAATGTGGAAGAGCATTTTGTAATATTTCGCAATAATGATATCATTAGAAAGTTCGTTTGATACTCTATGTTTGTGTTTGCCGTTTTCGTTCGTGTTACACTGTTTATACAAAGTGCCGTTGTACTCTATATGAAAATTTGGAAATGCAGAAACGCGCTGTTTTCGTTCGAAGATTCTTTTGGTGTAAGTACAGCATTCGAATCTACATAAAGGCACGGCAAGAAAGCGACTTCAGCCGCCCCGTTTCCATAGAAAGCTAGGCGAACGAATTACCAATTCATACCCCTTCAAAGAAAATATAATACAAATCCGCAAGAACTTCTTCCGGTAGCCGATACCGTTACGAGTGTTCTACAAAGATTAAAGGAATAGTAGGGTGAAGGAGGATCATCTGTTTCAATTTCCGTTCTATTTCTTTCTGGTAACAATATCTGTCGCTTTGAATGGTCGATCAAATTTTTGTTGCTCGACTTCACGACGTGAATAGCAAGCACCATTGTCGCGTGTTCGGGATCGATATGGATCATCGGAAGTGCGAGTTTCCCGAGTCCCGCATAAAATGGCTGGGCTACACGTGCGCGCGACTGCGTCCACGTGCGCGTTGATCCTTACTTATTTGTACGTAAAATTATTTTTCATTATACTGATGCGTATCTAGACTTCTGTTCCGTTACGAACGTTTATTTAGAATATTATTTCAATGAGCAAGTAACTAGGAGAGCCTTTGTGTTCCTTTATTTACTTCATTATTTCTTTTTTTCTCGTCCGTTGTTCGCCACTTTTACCCTTCTTCTCTTTTTTATTTTTATTTTGTTATCTTGAATCCCGTTTTGAATTTGTTAACTAAACGACGCGAGCGCGAGGACACCACACGCCCGCGTCCCCGTTGTTTCTACGGTCTTGTTCTCGGCAGTCGACGCGAGCAATTCTCAAGTTTCCGGCTTAACGAATTCATTAAGAGTAACTTAAAACACCCACTCACACACTTTCACGCAGTTTCGCAACTATTTTGTCGTTTTCATTCGCGCAGTCTTTCTCCCGCTCTAATCGTTTCCCCACTTAACCGTACTATTTTCTCTTTTAGTTAATTCCTTTTCAGTCACTTTCTATCTGATTCTTTTTTATTTACAATGGATCCATGCCTCTCGAATCGTGCTCGCCGGATGCGAGAAAGAAACAGAAAGGTATAGCTGCAATGGTGTGGACAACGGTGAAGCGCGGCGTACCGACGAATTGATCGCAGGAACGAAATCAACCCTCAATTGGTAGGGTGCAATGCTTCGATGACACAGGTGGTGGAACTGGTTCGATCGCTATAAGTGCTAATTAGTCAAATAGTCGTTATTCTACTTGAAATAGACCGTAAGAAAAGCGATAAACATTTTACCGAAGTGAAAATGATAAAAATTCAATTCTTGAAATGCTATTGTATATTTCTTTTGCGAACTTCTTGCAAGAAGATGCAGCCGTATTAATCGGAATTGTCGTATTGCAAAAAAGCTTGCAAAATACCGTTAGGTGTATCAACTAAAAAACTTGCGTCACACGTCGTGTTGTACGATGATCCTTCCAAGCAGATAAATATCACACTTTTTACACTTCTCTTTGCTTTCATAGTATCTAGGGTCAGCTTCATTTTTTTAGGTCGTCACCTTTCTTTTTCGCTGATTACTAATTACCGTTTAACGGATCAAAATCGGCAACACTGTATAACTATATACCGTATAATTGTAGGCAGTAGGACTGTGAAAAATGAAGATGACCGTAAAGTGATACAGAAACGACACACGAGAAATCTCATATTATCCACTCGAAGGATCCTTTTTCGGCTATGTCTCTCACAATGTAAGCATTTCGATCGGCTTTAAACGAAATTCAATATTCTACTTATTATTTTTGTTCGGCTTGAATGGCAGTTCAGAGAGTTTTTGCTAAACTTATTCTAAACTACTATTCAACTTGGTTGTCGACGAATTCGCACAATCTAGTAGATACATGTACACATCTGGTGTCGAACACTAGCCCGAATAAAAAAGATCAGACCGAGCGATTTTATTACACCATATCAATTGAGAACCAATTCATATACAGAAACTCATTGGGTTCGCTATATCGTTGGTGTATATAATATAGTTCATTATATATAATTACATGTCAGATCACATATACATTTCCCTTTCGACCAACCTCCTCTCTACTTAAGGGCGCAGTATAAAGTGTTGATTGCCAAAGTTTGTCTATATTTTGAAATCGTTCGCCTAGGCGTCACGATCGGTAACGTGAAGAAAGAAAAATTGAGTTCAATGACGCGCGAGCAATAAAATGCAAAAGCAGATGTCAAACAATCCTCGTTACCACGATGTTCTTCGATCCCGATCAATTGATTTGCACTAATAATTAAATGCACTTTTGTTCTGGCATTCGGTGAGTCTCGAGGTAGCCTAAAGTTTTATTTGTCGATGGAATTTTGGATTTCAACCGCGTCTATGTATGTACGTATGTATGTATATCTGCCTGTCTGTCTATATGTATGTACATATATACATAGATATATACAGCCGTGAGAACACGAGGACCTGTATTACAATACATGCATACATGCACGAACGCGTGTACTCCCCGGTAAACATTCGTTAAAGGGTTGTGGTGGTGATACTGATGGTGAGTAGGGGGAGGTTTTTGCTACGACGACGACCGGCTTTCATTGGAACGATCAATGGTAATTGAGCTGATAATTTGAATACGTTCTCGTCGACCATGCATTTTATTCACATATTACAAAAAACGGTTTCTCGTGGCGCACGGCTAATGGTAAGGTGAGGGGCGTACCGTAATCTGCCCGTCTCCTTCTCTCTCTCTCTCTCTCTCTCTTTCTTTCTCTCTCTCTCTCTCTCTCTCTCTCTCTTTCTCTCTCTATTATCTCCACTTGTTTTGTTTGTGTTTCGTTTCGCTAAACTTAGAAGGAAGATCACTTTCACCAATCGATTCGCATTTTCTCTCATTTCGTTCTCGTGACTCGCTTCTTGTGTTGCGATCGTAGGTTATCTGTCTCTCGAGCCCTTCAAAACACACGGAAGGAGGCAATCGATCAATCGGACAGATATCGATGCGTCCAAAGGATCGGATAGAATCCGTTTATGGCGCACCTCCAGTCTACCAGATCTATGGTCTTCTTGCTTCTTATCTTCTTTTTATAGTTTCCTCGCCTTTGTTCTCTTCGCTATTTTATCGATCTCGTCGTGGCTACTTTCTCGAGGAACAGGAACTTCCACAATAAAATACAGACCACGGTGGTTCCAGGCACGCTCTCACTCAAACGTTTCTCACACTTTCGTTCGTTGCACGCAATCGCACACTCGCAGATCTAAAAGTCTAATACTATTTTGTAGTATATAATATTCGTCCCCTAATCGCGCAATGTCGCAATACCGACCATTTTTGCGGACTTCGACTCCGACTTTTCTTCTCTAACTGTATGGACATTATACGGTTTTTTCTTTTCGTTTCGAATGCGTTTCAATAGAATCTTCGCTTACTTCTAGGTAGAATAGGTAAATTTATGGGTGTACCTATATCTACCGAGTGCTGACATATACATATATACATATATATGTTTCTATATATATATATACATATATATGTTTGTATGTATATACATGTATATTTATAGTTATATATTTATGATTATATTATATATGTATGTATAATCGCTCCGAGATGGAAATCGACGATCTACAACATACAATGATGTGTGTATGAATATCAGAGGTAGAACAAATTATTATTTGCATAAACAGATTCAGAAAGATTTCACTTACTTCGAATGTGTTGGATGTTTATCTTTTTTCGTGCAAACGTTCTTTGAAAATATTCGACTGCGAATCTTTTTTGCGAAAACATGGTTGCAATTTGTTGCAATTTCATTGGTAAAAGATTGAAATTATTTTTCACAGTGTCGAATGTTAAATTTTCATTATTACAACCGACGAATTCGACCGATTATTAGAGAAACGTTAGGTGCAATTCTGATAAACATTCGGATGTTGCTTTAATAACGAAATAAATTTTCGATTTATGAATTTTTGGGTGGAATCTTTCTGCCATCTCTGGCGGTTGGTACACGAAAGATGTCGCGCATATGGTTATTAGGTATTTCTGTGTTTCCTTTTTTTTTCGACTGGTTTCCGCATATTCGAGTAGCCTACGTTGTTTCTTCTTAATGATTAACGATCGTACGTCTCTACAACATAAAGCAGTTTAGTGGGTGTTATTAAATACATTTTAGAATTTGGTACTCTCGTCGAGATAGTTCGTCGTGCGATACTTTGTCGTACTTTCGTTCTTCTTTCTTCGGTCGACTTTCAACGCTCGCATCCAAGCAGGTTTCTTTCCACCTGGTTTGCACTTTCTTTCGTGTTTTCTTTTATTCTATATTTCGGTCTTGAGTTCTGCCATTGTATTCGCTCGCTACTGTCTGTGTTTGCCCGTAATTCGATCAATTTGTTACTCGAAAGTTAAGAAACACTTATACCATCTTTAGTTCCGTTAGCTAGACAAATGTAGTAGTCTAGTTTCAATATAAAGTTTATATTAAAATAAAATGTAAATTGTAACATATGCAATAACATGCTTTTTTCCACGAAAACAAAATGACATTTAAAATATACAATGGTCGTTCGGATGTTTTTTATACGGAAAGAACTTTTGTATTTTGTGAAGAATTAGTTTTCTGTTAATTTGATTAGGTACAAATAATATTTGTTACCTTTTAGGAATAATTCGATCAAAGCATTAAAACATTAGTCGATCGATCTGAATACTTCTTGTGAAAATATACGATAGGAATCATATACATCCATCAACATTTAATTTGTTATTAACTATTAATGATAGATATTAGTTGAAATTAACAATAATTTTTGCACAATTAATAATTATAATAGTTACAATTTCCATAGCAAAATTAAGACACTAAACGTCGATGATGTTACAGACTATTAACCCTTTTAATTTCAATTTTAATACATCTTTACTTTTCAATTAGTTACTCCAGTAAAATATATCAAGAGCAAAAAAACTAATAAACACTTAAAATCACTTTCTATTTTAGGTACTCAGATCTTTGAGTTATCTCATTGTGTCTACTAAAATTAGATTGCAAACAATGATATTCTATTCGCGTTACACTTATATGTTATTAGATTACATCATATGAAATGTCAGTTCGATATTCTCTTTACGTATAATATATTAGTAAATATATTGTTATTCTGCAGTCTGTTTCACACGAAATTAGATATCGGTCCACATTTTTTGCTTTGGTTTAAAAATAGCGTACAATGGTGTTTAATACTATTCTTGTAAAAGTTAAAACAATTTGTAATGTTAACGAAATTTTGATTAATTAAGAAGTTGTCATTTTACAAAGTAATATGTCTAAATGCCCAAAGACAGTGTACACTTTGAGCGCAATAAAGTTACAGAGACATTTTTGCGAACATATTTGTTATTAACAAAGAAATTGCACATTTTACAGATTTTGATTTAATAATACCGATCGTAACGTTCGTTCTTTTCATATTTACTTTGAATAGAATAAGTGAGCTTAAACTTTCGAGTAACAACAAAGGTTTCCTTTCGCGTTAACTATTTGTTGTATGAATTAAAAAAGATCTGTTTAAGAGTATCCAGGAATACCAAAATTCAGAGAGTTTGAATAACATGAAATTAATTAAAGAAAACTCGAAACGTCTATCATTAATATACAAATAATAAAATTAATATACGATTCAAGCAAATTCTTCTTTGGACGTTGTACACGATTTAAATATTGCACCTAAAGTTTCTTGAAAATTTTAAACATTAATAAAAAACAAGTCGCATTCGCAAAAGTTATTTGCCATCATTGATCTATGCGTTTTAACATCTAATGAAACCATTTAAATTATAACAGAACATTGCAAAGTTCAAATGTGAAGCAATGTACACAATTGTGTATTAATATTGCTATATTGTTTTCTGTGTAATAATTTATTTGCGTGTCTGCACAATAGGCACGATCACTTTAAAAAGTCAATGTTTCAAGACGTACGTTCTTGATATTGCAATTTAAATTACTTTACCACATCTATAATATTTACATTTTTTGCAATTCTAACTCGACAATAATGAACGCCCTTTGTCTAAACAATTGAATAAATATTTCTAATTCACAGAAGTTCAACAAATATAATCACATCCTCTTTTTCGCCCTAGTAATTTTCTGCATTTAAAAATTTTCAATCAACATCTCATCAATTTGAAACACAAACAATCAATACGGATGTATGAACGGTTCGTATTGTTAAAATTATAAATATTCCTTCGAACTATGCAATATTCGTCGCAATCAATTTCCTTTAAAATTGGCATAGGCGAATCCATCGAAGCAATGTCAATTACGCGATTGATTTCGCATTTAGCGCGACGCATTGTTTGGCACTGATCCTCCCCGAGCCTTCAATTTTGTAAAACAATTGAAAACTGACAGAGAATGTCGTTGAGAGTGCGTGCATACGGGTCTGACAATAAAACGTCTCGATACTAGAACAGAAGATCCAACATTTTGAAAAGAATGTGTATATTATTAGCATCGACGATTCTATTTTATTCAGCCCATTGTGGAGCAAAGGTGATCACGAATTAAATGATCCGATGTCTGCTCTCTCAGGATACTATTGAAACGGAGCCAGGGTCGGAGAATAAAGTTTATTTGTAATTCAAAGCGATCTCCATTGAAAAGTATCACAAGATTTCGAAAATCTCGATAGAAATAAGTAAACTGTAATTTTCGTCGGCTACAAGTCCTCGAGACCATCATGATCGGACCACGTATACACGCATCGAGACGTGTCCGTGATTTCACTTTGTATCCTCGGTAGCGTCGACTTTATTTCGATCGAATTAGAGCAGACTATGGGAGACGTGTAGTAGGCGTGGGATATAAATGATTCGATCGGTGATCAAAGCGAGGGAAAACGGCAACTTACAAAACATCGACACAGCTTGGCGTGTGTACCGAATCCGTCGAATCGTTTGATGATTGTTTCGTCCAGAGCGAACCGTATGCATAAAACATGGACGCGGCTCAGAGGCTGCGCGGATCCTCTGTCGTTGTCGAACAGATAACAGCGTGCAACGAAAACACAACGGGAGAACAAATGCTTCAGCTAGAAGCTACGGGCTTCCTCTGTCGATCGATCTTCGGACCGAAAACCTCGATGCTCTCGATACTTCTTAAGGCGGATGTTTCTCTTGCTTCCTGTCTGAGACGTTATCGCTCTTTACGTTTCCCACGTTTCGCCGGGGCGAGCTATCGTCCGCACCTGGCCACGATTGACTAAAATGTATATTGCAATATGAAGTTGGCAGTTTTCGTTACAACGCGATTTGAAGTCACATGGTCTTCTCGTGTGCACGCCCGTGATCGGGATTCTTCTACTCGTCTCGACGACGATGACCACTTGGGACCGAGTTGCAGGTCAACCGTGTCACCATCGAGTGACATAGTTCTCGAAATAGGAACATTTCCGTCCTCGCTATTTTCTCTTTTGCCTTTCGCTGATTCTTTCAGTGCTCCACGGATTAGCGCCCGTCTCTCGTTATCGATTACTGGACTTGTATCCATAATTTTGCTGTACTTTCCGGAATCAGAGCGATCGTGCCGAAAATAATTATTAACGCAGCCTGTTCCAGGATGGATGGTACAAATGTTAAAGGAATGTCGCAAGTCGAGATGATTCCGTTTCTTAATTCCGTTGCACGAAGAGATCTTTCGTTATCCATATATTAAAATTCTATTGAAATTATGAACAAACAAGAATTGTCACTCTTCTAATAGATCATTGGAACAAATTTTATTCCATGTTCCATTCAAAGAATTGGAGTTTGTCTCTTAAGACTGTGAAACTGTATGTATAATTAAAAGCTCCTTCAAACGAGAAATTACTGTAACGAAACACTCTGTAGAATAAAATCTTTTACTTTAAGGTTCCGACAGCCATTGCCTTCAAAACGAAGCGCCACGTGAACAAGGTTTAGTTCTTGTTGTTCACTTATTTTTGCATGTTGGAAGACTTCTTGTCTGCTGCTACCATCCCTTTTGAAGTAAATACTGATTGAAACAACTACCTATAACTGTTTCCGATCATATACCTTCATCGTAGAGACGTTAATTCGAAATGATTTATTTAAGCAGTACGTTAAATAAACAATGAAAAAATTGTATAAAATTGACCCTAATTTTGATCGATGAGTGTAATCACCGCGCATGAAAACATATCGTAGAATTGCAATTGAAATTGCGATATTCGTGTAAAAATTAATCATTCAATCCTCCATTGTTACGATCGATTAGAGGAGTTACAGTTTTTGAAATAATCATGCATAAATTATTGATTGTTGCGCCTTGTTTACTGCTTATGTATCACAGAGTTTGTATCGCACTATATTACTGAAATCCCAAACATCTTTTAGGTTTGAAGTTTTATTTAATCATTGAGAATTTTGTAAAATACATCTTTAATGATATATTTATATTACCTTACATGACCTATAAAAGACTATTGTGTCGTAGAGAATTCTTATAAAAGCATTTCTCTGTGACAAAGAGGAGGATGAAAAATTAAAGAGTAATTGTAGTCTCAGTAAAAAAATGTTGTTAGCTATTGTAAAAATCTTTATACTCCAGAGTGTTTCTAATGGTGAATATCAACGTACAATTTTGCAAATTTCAGCATTGGTACAAAAAAATATGTATAATGGGATTTGTTAAATTCACGCTGGAAATGTTCTAAACAATGTCAATAAATAAGAAATAGATTACAAACTAATCGCTTGTAGAATTGTTTGATAATGTTAGTATATTTCTCCGCGAAAATGTTATTAATGAAGCGTAGTAGAACCTCTTCTATCTAAATTTTCGTTAATCAAGTACCAATTACTAAAATATAAAAACGTGAATACAGATATACTAGATGTCGTAACTATTCATTATGTATATTTTCCATATTGTGTCGACTTATAAGACACGAACGCGTACAAACTTTGATAGTTAATACAAAAGTGGCAGGAAATTCAAAACGTCAAGGATATAAACGCCTCGATTATTACATACAAAAAAATGAATGTTTTATAATGAAACTCAGCACTTACTTGTGCAATCACGGTCAATTAATTCGGATAAATCGAGGTTCTACCGTAATAAGGATTCTTCAAATGAAAATGATCCTATGTATGGGCTCCTTTAAACTTCTTTTTAATTTCATTAGTCAACGTCCTTAATACGTATAATTCACAATCAATTCAAAGACTGTATTAACAAAATTTCTTGACTGAATCTCGTTGTATGTCGTTCATTGTTCACGTCGAACAGATATAACAATAAAGTCGTGCCAATTTCGTCAATGTAAACTCTATCTTCCCACGGACTAACACTGTCCCGCGGTTTCAATATGGCGTCCACTAACCTATGGAGTACTGTACCGCGCGACAATATCATTACGCTAAGGCGTCAGAAGAAATCATTGGTCCGAACCGAAAGATGGGCATGTAAAAACAAATTCTCGACGCTTGGCAATTGAGAAGTTTCATTTTGAGCAATTACGCGTTTCTCGAACCTTTGATTTTTCTTCGATAATCGATTCAGCATGCAGAGTCGTCACATTCTCACGCTCAATTATACAAATCGCGCTACACGGGGTGTCACATTGATTTCCGTATAAACGTTATCAGCTAATTTCATAGCTGAAAGTAAAAGCTTCGTACAACGAGAAGTTCCACAACATACTTCATAAGAAAGTTGCAACACAAATACGAAATGTGGAGTAAATGCTGCAACTGTACTCAGTTGTCGGAAAGCACGTCTCGCGCAGTACGTCGCACACATTTATTGCTACGAGTTTGACGTTTACATTTCATTCAGTGTTCCATTTAGCACTTCATTCCCTTACGAACCCCCGTAAATTAAACACTAGAGGAGCAAAGGGCAGAGAACCTAGGAGACCAAGAATCTCCGATAAATATACTATGTACAAATGCAACAAACATCTCTTATATCAATACATAACATAAACGTGTCTTTCACGTTTCATAATATTTTCTCTACTTCCCCAACTTTCCAACATTTTACCTATTTTACTTTACCTGTAGGTATCGTATTTGTACGAACCTCGATACAATTTTTGATTTTCCTATGATTTTGTTGTCACTTATTGTATCCATGTAAAACGCGAAATTACGGATTGCATTACATTGTGAAATAAAAATTGGAGAATTTGATGTCTAGTTATTTACGAAAAGCGGGCACGATTTAAATAATTTTTCCGAAGCAAATGACTCGTTTGAATTCTTAGTTCACGTCTGAATTTATTAAGCATTCAGAAAACCTCGGCTGTAAGTTATGAATTGTGAAAATCACAGTTAATGCAATGGATTGTTTGTTACATAACGTTTCAGCATGAATTTTCAGAGTCGGAAACGTATGACAACAACCCCATTCTTTGTTAATAGTGTACACGACTTTGCATGCTGATCGTTTATAGGCGAGGTCAAAAATTGCGTATATATCCGAAGATCGTAGTCATCGTCGTCAATGATCTCATTCGAGTCCCTTTGGAACATACTCTTACTCGCTGCGTACCAATCATCCACCGCGCTTTCCATATTAATCGAATATGCCTGTATATATTATATATAATATAATATGCGTATATATAATATATATAACGATATACATAATAATACATACACACATATATATCTCTATATATATATATGTGTGTGTATATATATAAGTTGTATTACATATATACATATATAAGTTTACATATACACATATATAGTATGTATATATATATATATATATATACATGTATATTTTGTAAATTTCTCTCATCTATTGTTTCCGGTTTCAAACATTTACTACCGAACGAACGAACGTACGTACTCTTCACTTCGGTCCCCCGACGTGCCTCTCCAGTCTACTTTTATTTTGTTTTGTTATTTTATTCCCCTATACTTTAAAAGTGATTTACCTAAATATGTGCGAACAGTCACATTCTCGTGTGTACTACGTTTTGCGTATATATATTTATATATATAATATGTATATATATGTATATATATATATAATATGTATATATTACTTCGCAATAGGTACTCTCTTGTGTATCTTTTTTTATCTTCTTTAACGAATACAATCGCTCTGTATAAAACTTGTATTTACAAGATGATCGATTTGTATAGTATTTAGTAGGTTCCTATTCATTTGTTTCGCTCGTCCTTCCCCTTTCGCGGTCTCTCCTCTCGCCCCTTTCTTTCTCCCATTTCTTAATTAATCCCGAGATGCTCGCGCGTCGATGGTGCTCTTTCGGTGATTAACGATATCGTTTATATTTATATACTCCGGTAATGTAATTTACGCGATATATAATATGTAGGTGCCCGCCGATAACGCGAATTCTTTGTTTCCTCGATTAATTTTTTCGCAAACTCTTTGTAATATTTATTTCTGTTTCTTCGTCTTCATCCTGCCAGCGGACAGAGATCGCAAATTTCGTAAATTTCCCTTAAAACGTTTTCACATGCATGTACGGGGACTTCGGCAATAATCGACTGAAAGCTCAAGGTGTCATAGTTTACATTAATTTCAAATGAAATTAAATTCAAAGCAACTACAATCTCGATTTTGTTTTGAAGTTATTAACAACCAGTGTCGACAGAAAAATACAAACGTAGATCCCGATTTCTTTAATCTTGATGTCCATCTAAAGAATTATCACTTGAGTAATCTTTGAATTGTTGCCGGACACTCTGTATACACATGTAGTATATAACATAAATAAATAAATATATATATATATAATATATATATTTACGGTATATCATATATGTATACATACGAACATACGTATATATACCTATACAATAGTATCAATAGTATTAATAATAATAATCAATCATTGCAATAATAATAGTAATAATAATTGACCGTGGTCAGTTCAGAGGAACTGGCGCGCAGATGGAAAGCACATGTCTCACGTGCGTCAGTTAATTCGTGACAGAAGCGCTTCAATGATATCTATGAGGATGATCTTCGTTTATTGAATCCTGACGCCGAGGGTCGAAGAATCGTGTCATTGAAAACTCTCCAAAGACCAACGGTTCTCAATACTTTGTATTGGGCATGCAGGGGCTGCGATTGGTCAATTGTTGACCAAACCGTTTTCGGAGCTACGAGGTATTACTTGTATACGCGACCGTTGTGTCTGTAAAATTCGATTTTCACATGTTGGAACGTTTTCAAGGGTCCACGATCCCTCGCTTATGTTTTTAGTTTCCTTTGCAATTGGCCACAAAAGTATTCAGTTATTTTATAAAGTTTAACCCTCGTACACCGAGGCAGCAACATTTTTATCAGGGCCTTTCATTGCAACAGGACCTTCACGTTTTTCGGGAATACGCGTCGAACAAATCATAAGAGGACAATCTAAGAAAAAGGAACATTTGTACAACAATGGTACGCAAGATTGATAAACGACTACGTTACGTGGTTTTACTTTGATTTGCATTTAGTATACGTGTCACTGTTAATAGATCCTGTGTACGAGGGTTAAATATCTCAATGTTTTAGTCTACGTATTTATATCTTAATGTGCAGGCTGTTTCATCCGAAGCAAGGAATAAGTATTTCGTTTGCAGTTGCACGGAACGTTCCGCGTGCGTAGTTGAGTGACTTTAAACGGTAGTTGTTTTTAAAGCACGAATCATCTCGAATTTGATGGTTTTTGAATTTTGTGTCGTTTCAAACTGCGGCATAGACCGTTTAAAGTTTAAATGATCGATTTTAAGGTTTTGGCAAGGAGAACACTAGTTATTCCGGAGAACTATCATACTACGCTATTTGCAACTTTTCAGACCTGTGCTGTTCATTTTATACAAGGAATGTTTCGAAACATATGTTCCGTAGGCTATTTACAATTACCATCGCACCTCGTTCGAGTATTTTCCTGAAATTTCCTGTCACTAATCGAAGTTATCGTGGGTTTCATAATAATTCGAAATTGTTAATGAACCTTTCCGGAACGTAATGGATTGCGTATCTTTTAATCTCAGAACTGAATGTTCAAAAAACACGGACTATATTCGTCTAAAAATTCACTGTACCATAAAGATTTTCACCGTTTGTAGACGGATGATATGTGGCTAGATTGCTACCATCGTAGCCCTGAGAATTTAGGCTCTAGTCGAAAATAGATGAAGCTTCAATCAAAGTCAAGTCGATCGGATACAACTACATCTCGTACATCCATGTACAATATTGGAAACAGTATAAAAGCGGTTGTAGCGCGTTGGAATTAAAGATGCTGTATCCTGCATCGCGTACATTTAATGCTTTTCTTTAAACGAAAGCCTAAACTTACTATACTTAACCGTTGGCATGACTGTATAATTTTGCAACCAACTGTATCATTTAGGAATAAATCTGTTCCCTTTTCGGAAATGGACAGCGATCGATCGATGGATTGACCGATCGGGTAATGTTTCAAAGATTCTAATTGGTCGCGTGAAGAAGAAGAAAAAGAAGAAAAAGAAGAAAAAGAAGAAGGACTAGCAGTAGTAGTAGTAGTAGTAGTAGTAGTAGTAGTAGTAGTAGTAGTAGTAGAAGTAGTAGTAGCAGTAGTAGTTGTAGTAGAAGAAGAACAAGAAGATGAAGAAGAAAAACGAGGAGGTTCATTTTCCTAATTCGATTTTTCTGTTGCCTGTTTCTCTATCGTTAGTTAAAATTCGCTTAGCTTAGCCTAATTACCTATTATAGTTTTTCACTAGCTACGGAAGAGCTCCCTCTCGTGCGACCATTCTTTTCTCGTTACGTGCCAGTTCCTCGTGTTCATGCTCACTCACGGCTCATAGATTTTCAACATAATAGGCACACGCATATAACGTACATACGTACAAACACGTGAGGCATGCATGAATGCATACGTGATATACGTATGGATAAATGCATATAGACACTATAGAATATATCACAACGATAAAACGCTAGTTTCTTTCTCTCTCTCTCTCTCTTTCTCTCTTTCTTTCACGTTCGTCTTTCCTCCATCGCGCTATAATAGAGACTCCAAGTAGATAACGGATGTACAATTATATATAAATTGCATTAATAATGCTTCCGGTGGGGCGGACGTGGAAGTATCTCGATACTTACATTATATATATAACCGTAATACGTGCAGACAGAAGAGACGGACGAGAGCTAAGAATGTTAATGCGCGTTCCTGTTCGCCACCCCTCTGGACCGGCCGAATCGATTTCCGTCCCTTCTTTCCCTTTCTCGTCCGCCATCTTCCGTTGTTCACGCGGCGTACCGAGACCAGACGAGACGAGAGAGGAAACGTAGAGACGCTTTCTCCGCCGAAAGTCCGAAAAATAATAAAGTGGGTGGCAATCCGGGCCGAGCTAGCGCCGCTAATGGCCATGTCGTTAATCGAGAAACGTATCCTTAACCTGTGAGGCGACGCAACGCGGCCCTCGGGGTCGTCAACGGGACGGCAAAAACACGAACTTCCCTCGGCCACTTCTTCCGTATACATTCGAGGGGGATGGCGACCAAGGAGATCCTCGAGCAAGATTACCTACTTTTATAAAGAATTCTCGCGGAGTACCAAGGCAAGAAGCTCCTTATTAAATGCACAATGAGCAAAGAGCGTCTGGCAAACGGACTGTTTGGCGATTGTAGAGAAGAGTGGGCGGCGGAGAGCGGTGCAAGAGAACGGGTAGCATAGAGAGAAAAGGTGGGAGGAATAGAAAGAGAGAGAGAGAGGGGGGGGGGAGAGTTAGAGAAAGGAGGAGAGGGGGTGTACGACCGGGATACCGAGCGAGAGGGAGAGAAACAGACATGTTCTCGGAGACAGAGGGGAAAAAGAGAGGGTGGGTTGGGCGTGTCAGCTGGTCGATATCCTGAATGGCAAGCTTCCACGACCCAGTCTGCAGCCAGCAACCACGCTGGAAGAGACAGAAGAGGGAAAAAGGGGATGAGATGAGGCACGAGAATGATAGAGGTAGGGGATAGAGAGCAGCCGGGCCGAAGAATGAGAGCCAGAGACGCGTGTAAGGGTGTATGCGACGCGAGAATCTGGTGGATCTGCGTCGGTACGCATTCTCCATGTGTGCGCGGGAGGGAAGCCCGTCCATGAACGCGCGAGGGTGCACACAGAGCGGCGAGGATGGAAAAACGCGAGCAGCCAGCATGGAGTATCCAAAAGACGGAAGTAGAACGGCATACAATTGGCGTTAATTAACTCAGCAAAAACGTACCGACGGAATAGCTACCGGGGAAGACGAAGAGTCTCTCCACGGAAGCACCGCGCCGCGGTGTACGTGTGTTCGAGGCTGAAACTAAACCACGCGCGAGGATAAAAGCGATCGCGACGCATTCTCCGTGTCGATCCAACATCTGGTTCCGCTGGCATCATTGGGGCCTTGACCTCTCTCCCCCTTGATAGGACTTCTGTTCGATTTATGCATCCGGATTTCGCGTAAAAAATGTTTAGTCAAAAGGGAAAAATTCGCTAACCCCTTTCTTTCTCCATCTCTCTCTCTCTCTCTCTCTCTCTGTCTCTGCTTCTCTCTTTCTCTCTTCTCTCTCTTCTTTTCCACACCCCTTCCGGCCACTTCGCGGCGAGGGCGGACCGTGATCTTTCGCGCTCCGTGTAAACAGAAGAGAACTGGTTCGTTTTGTTCTATTCGACCGAGAAACCTGGAGACTCGTTCTCCTCTGTCCGACGATTAGTCGCGCGGACCGAGGACGAGGCTCGAGAGCGGAAACGGAACATCCTCGAGCGTTCGCTTTGGCCGCCATCCGGCTCGAGATGTCCTCGATTTGGAATAACTTACATCCGATCGAATCGTACGTCCCGGGGAGTGTGTATATCTCTACGTAAACATTATCATTGCGACTACGTAGTTACAAGAGCTAAGGTAACTCCCCATTTTGTTGAGCCACGTACACGAACACGTACAGGGTGGTCGCGCGTCGCGACGATTCCACGGAAGTTACACGATTCCGAGGTTGGATCGCGGTTGTGACAGAGAAGTGACGGAAATTACAAAAGTCTTCGCGCTTCGTCCGACGAGATTCTCCTATAAATGGTAAAAAACTGGTATAAAATGAAACGGACACATAACGTTCGTGGCAATAAAAAAGACGTTCGTGAATATCGGCTCCGCCTCGAAATGATGCGACTCGCGTCGAAGGCTGTTTTGTATTCTTTTTGCTTTGTTTTGCTTTGCTTGCTTGCTTGCTTGCTTGGTTACTTGCCTGCCTGCTTATACTTGCTTACTTGTTTTGCTTTGCTTTGTTTTGTTCGTCGGTTTAATCCATTCGTCCGTGCTTAGGTATCGGTTTTCCTTCGTTTTCCATTCCGTTGAACGTTCGCTCGCGAAAAAATCTCGATCGTGCTCACGGCGCGTCAAGGATCAGGCCATCGTCGTCGCGGCCGACGCGCGGATAATCATGTACGTGTGTCTCTGCACGTAATTGTGTGCCTAATGCGGATACACGCGTATGCGAATCCCGTGCATACATACGTTCCGCCCGCCTTACATACATTGATACTTAAAATGTACTTAACGTATTAAGTCGCGCCAGTCTCCGGTAATGAATCGTATTACTTTTTTTTTGTTCTTCATCTTCGATCGAAATAAAAACCATCCTCGGCTTGCTTGTACAACCTCTTTCATCTCTCCATCTCTCTCCCCCGCCTCCCTTATGCTCACGCACACCACACACGGGCACACCGCAGAACACGCATTCGTACACGTAGGACAGTAATCGCGCGCGTATTATACGCATGCACGCACGCACGCATACACACAGAACACGCACTCGCTCATGCGTACAGTCCCAATTCACGCGACTCTTCTACGATCTCTCTTCCTTGATCTTTATACACGCGAGCGCCATTCGAGCGACGATCGTTGATTTCTGATCGTTCTCTAAGAGTTTCTCTCGTCACCGTTCATGCTTATCTCTGTGTTTTCCGCTTTTTCTACAACCCCTTTTCGATTAAATTTTCCACCTCCGTCGGTCGTGTCCCAATTCGAGCATTGCAATTTCTCTTACGTTTAGTTAACTTTACTATATTTATAATATGTATGTATATAATGGTAGCTAAATTGACAAGTGTTTATATCGAAGGTATTCTCTCTTTCTTCTCTCGTTTTTTAAAGAGCTACGTACCTAGACTGGCAATGTTTTAAAGGTATGCACGCCCGTAGAGTTTGCCGTTCAGTGAATTTCGTTTCACGCCGATCTCTCCTAAGATCTCTCTTCCCCTCTTTCTGTCTCTCTCGGTTCTCCAGGCGCATGGAGCCTGCTTTCCACGCGGCGTTGCGCCGCGCTGCTTTGCTCTGAGCCGTACTGGGCTGCGCTGCGCGACCGAAGTTTCCGCGGGCGACAGTCAGTGAGCAGGGAAATCGCGGGAAATCGAAGATCACTTCGCAGGGGAATATTACAGTTGGAATGTTCACGAAGTAGTCACAGCGCGCGGTTTTTAGTTGTCCGGCATCGGTCTGACCGACGACTGTCTCTATCGGCTAATCGAAGCACCGCTCGTTTCCGAGTCTCCAGCGACGTTTCTTTGTTGTCCGACACTTTCCGACTTTGCGAATCGAATCGATTTCGTCTGCCTCCCATTACATTTCTCTCTACGCTTTTCTTCTTACCTCATTCTTCACCGTTTCTATTATTAATCGTCGATCCTCCGAGTTTAATTTATACAATTCTTCTACCTGCTTTCGTCTCGTAATAATCACAGCGTTATTTTTTAGTCCGTTCCTTTCGTGGAACATTTAATTTCAGATTTTCGTTTTCTCGTAGTTTCTCTCGCGAACTGATTTCACCGTCTGCCCCACCCATGTTTCTTTTTGGTTTCATTCGTTTTTTTTTTCGTGTTTTCGGTGTGTGTCTGTCTGTCTGTCTCTCTCTCTCTCTCTCTCTCTCTCGCACTCCCTCCCTCCATCTCACTCTCTCTCTCTTTCTCTCTTTTTCTCTCACCCACTCTCTGTCTGTTGTGTATGTGTGTGTGTTTGCACGCGTGAGTACGTGTATATGTACGCGTGTCGGTAG
Organism: Augochlora pura; assembly: GCF_028453695.1. NCBI lineage: Eukaryota > Metazoa > Arthropoda > Insecta > Hymenoptera > Halictidae > Augochlora > Augochlora pura. The sequence goes on along the minus strand of NC_135774.1, from coordinate 4,854,601 downwards.
GTGTGTTATGTTTGTTCTTTTCGTTTGTTTATTATTATTATTTTTTTAATACTTTCGTCTCTGTCTTCGATCGCACGTTCCTTTTAATGGTACGCGCGCACCGATCGTCCCGTTTCTCCGTTTACTTCGCCTCCTCCAGTAGCACCAGATCGTCCGCCACGACGTCGCTGATGTGCAGATATATGATCCAATACATTAGGTTGAAACAGACGAAGCATACCGGGAACACGATGCGGGAATACTTGTCGATATCCGACGGCGTAATACCTGGCAACAGAGGAGAATCAATGTATTATCCTGCTCCTTTTAACGCTGAAATCGGAGACCAGCATTCCCTCCCTGTTGATACACAGAGCGTGATCGGTAACGCGATTATACGCAGATCTGGATACGATTTTACGATGGTTCATTTATTTTCTACTTGTTAACTCGTCGCTATCCTCATCTGTTACTATCGATGATTGGTGAGCAAAACTACCCCAAGTTCATATTTTGCACTCGAAATACCACTAAAAATTGTTCTATCACGTTCCGAAATAATTATAACATTAGCAAATCGGTCATATAAAATGGAAATACTGTAATAAATTTAAAATTATTTGGTTTAATAAAATGATTTTCAGTTTAGGAGTACACCTTGCGACGACCAATGTTGACCTCATGTTAACTCCTTGTCATGCTATTTTCTCCACAGTTACAATGATTGGGACGTTCGCAATTGTAATGATTAGATTACAGAATTTTATGTAAAATGAGAATTGTTCATATTATTTACAAGGTACAAGAGCTACATAGACATTTATTTAATTTCGTAATCATTTTAATAAGTTGGAATTAGTGGAACAGTATTTTCAAATTCCTTAAATGTTTCTACTGTTCAAGTTCAGTACATTATGAAAAGTTTAGCAAAATTCAATACTGCTTATCTATGAATTTCATTTCGAATATACAGTGAAACTCCACTATAAAAGAAACTTTGAAAACGGCAACGAAACTGAGACTCTGTTTACATTTTTATTAATTTTGCAGGTTGTATTAACGTGTAAATTGAGTTCCGTTTGCGTTCAGCAGTAATAAGTTTGATACTTGGAGAGCACTTTTTGGAAAAGAGGTATCCGATACCCCTTGCCGCCCGGAAATTTGAGCACTGAAACTTTTCTAAGGGCTTCAAACGATTTAATTAAAATTTTCTGAACGAAGTTTCCTGTATTCTTCGACTACATATAATACAGGGAAAGCTTAAACGCAGATTCCGGTGGTTAAAAGGTTTATGTAATGCACAAATAAAAGACGAAACAATCAGAGCAAGAAACGATTTTATGCTTCAGCAACGAGAGCAATTTATTTCGTCCTTTCTCTTTGTGTTTAATATGAAAACAAAGGATCGCGAGACGTTGTATCCATTAAGAAAGATTGCTTCTATTTATAGCGTTTGTATTTTTACTGCAACGAATTATGCCGTTTAGTGAAATGAAAAGTTGTTGTTCGCTTTAGCAGAGACGGTTCCTGTTTCTTTGCTTTCATAATCGATGACACAGTTTGCTGTTATTGTTCGAAATATAAAATGCTAATAGAATAATCTTTTGACTTCGGCCGGTACTCTTTCCTTATCGGAACTATATTAAGTATGTATATTAATAAGATTTATTCGAAATCCTAATTACAGGTTTTTCAAGAAATATTACCTGAAACAATCTTCAGTGTAAATACACGCTTGAACGTGATTTATTTATTCTGCACGGAAATGAAAGTTTTAATCAAACTGTCACAGCAATCTGATTAATCATAACTTTACCTCTTACACGAGGAACGAGTACAACTTAATTAAACCTACACCAAATACTTTAATCCGTCCAAAATCAATTTAAACAAGTTTCTAGTTCAGGCAGTTTTCGAATGTTTTTTAGAGGATCATTCGAAACCAAGCTTACTTTCGACTATTTTACGAGAACAGAGTAAAAATGATTAAATGATACTTCCGTATTTCGTTCTGACATGTTTGTTGCCGTCACGTATTCCGGCAATAGTCTTCGCAGTTACGATAGTTTAATAAATATAACATATCTTCTTTATATCCACCGAATACTGGTACCATTCGGCATTGTTCTAAATGAAACTCACATACAATAGTACTCTTCTTCAGAAAAAATTGCAATAATAATTTAACATTGTCTACTAAACCAACAATCTCAAAATTTTTACAACCTCGAAGCAACTCGTTCGTTAAAATGAAAATTAAAAGGTTCAAATTCTTTCTATACTGTTAACAAAAGTTTGCTCTAAAAATTTCATCAAATTGAAGCAAGTTATTTAAAAAAAAAACAAATACGGGTTAATTAGAATGCTGTTTTAGATTTCTTAGCAAACTTGGTATGTTGAATGTTACATCGAAACAATGATTTTTTGAAATTCGAATATAAGATTCTGTTCCCAATTATGGTATAGACAGCGTTGGCAGTGTTAAAGAAGGGTGAACTGTGTTCGTACCGTAAAGTTTGCTGATGTCCTTGCCAGGATGAATGAGATGTTGCGGCGCGGGCGCTGCTTCCTCGTCGGCTCGTCCATTTATGGTGTTCTCGAGTGTCCCACCTTTGCTGTGTGCCTTTGGGTCGTGTACCTTGAACCGCACCTCCTGGACAACACGGGACCACTTACAAGAGACACGGCAGTTCGACGTGGGGTGTCCTTCTCCGAGGATAACCCCTTACTTTGGTAGATTGGCATGCGACATCGAGGATAGGCTAACGTGTCTTTCACTATTCCTTCGTCTCATTTTTTCACTTGATAAATGCAACTAGGCTACTTAACCCTCGAACGGTGAATCGTGCGTGGTCAAGGCCGGGTACTCATTAACATTAACATTAACGGCAACGAGCAGTAGAAGTGGTTGATGCTATAGTCTGTTTTATAAGAGCACGATATCCGTAAAACTTGGGTATTCGATGGAGAAGAAATTGGGTTGGCATAAATGCATTCAGTCATGTCTGAACGAATCTATTAATGTCATTTTTGCTACTGTGAGATACAGTTTTGAGACAACGACTCTGCTAGTCAAATATTTTGAAATGACCTTCTAATGCCTATTAAATTAAATAACTATTAAAAGTCACTATAACAATGGAAGATAAAGTTACGATTTATTGTTGTATAAAGCGAAATTTTTTCAGCAATTTTCAAGATATTGGCATTCTGTGACTGGAACGTCACTTCGAAGGAGATAATATTGTGTGACATAGCACAATATCAAAACCGTTAGTTTTCAAGAAAAAATATTGATCATCGACTAGCATAACTCCACGAAAATGACGAATTCCGTTGATCTGGTACACTACTACGCGACGTCAACCCAATCGAAGATGTTCGATCTATCACCGAGTGTAAACTTTTATAGAAGAAAATATATTTATATCATTCGAACTCTAGTTCGTCGTAATTGCCAACAGTTGGTAATAATAATAAACTCGATTGTATACTCAAATAAGTATTTGAAATATCTAGATTTGTTTGATACCGAATGCACAATTGTATTTAAAGAAATTGGAAGCTCGCGTAAAGTAGTGGAGTTGGTTACTGCAAGGCAACTGATTGTTGTGCGTTCGGTTTATTTTCAGGTCCAATTAACTTTATATCTATATTTAATAACGTATATTTAATTTTTATATTATATATAATCTTATATTTAATATAGAGTTGACCATCTCCGAAGGTAGGCCAAAGGAATAGACATTGGTCACCGCACAGTAACCAGCTCCACTAGAGGATTGAGAGATAAAATGAAATTTGAGAAATAGGCCAACGTATTATTAGAAAATAGAGTCGTCGCAAATTTTCATGAGCACTTGATGAGAACGCTGTGCCTATGGATCGCGAGAAACCTCGGGCGTAACCACGCGATTCACAAACTCAAGCATCAGAAAAACTCACCTGACTGTGAACAGATCGATTTTTACTATTTCCCTCTTGATTCAGTGTATTCATTCTCCCTCGAACCCGTGTTTAGAAGGGTAATTGGATTTACTTGCGGTGCGCAGGGTGCTTGCCGCATTAATGCTCGTTCCGTGCTCGCGTTTAATCACGTTTGAAAGTAGGAAATAGAGGAGGATACTAACGACGTCGCTTTTGTCCACACGTCATTTTCATTAACGTCGACCGTTGCTATTTTTCCGAACCCGTAAAAACGCCGGGCAAAATGAGCAGGCGACACCGGGCAAAACCGAGTTCGCGCCTGCGCGATTTCGAAGAACAAGTAATTAATTCCTACGGAATTAATTAAAACGTCTTATCCGGGCGACATTCAACGCGATACATCGGCCGGTTCGCCGTCCGGTCAGTCCGCCTCCTTTTCCAACCTTCTTCTCTCGTCCTTGTCGTATTCTCGCCTGCTTTTCATATTTTCCGTACCCCGATCCCTTCACAATCCCCGAGATTAAAAGAAAATTTATAGTGCTTCGCTTCGTTCCCGTAGTACAGAACCCGTCTCCGAATGGAAATTCATTTCACCGAACCTTTTAGCTTTTGACCTTTCGCGATTTGTTCGTTTTCTTTGTTCTTTCGAGTGAGAGGAAAAGACAATATTTTCGACCGAAAGGTTTGAACCGGGGATCGTCTAACGCGAGATCGCGGGCAACTTCGCGGTGAGTCAGCGGTGGCCGTTGAGCGACCATTGAACCATGATAACGAGGGAACAAGGGGTGGGAGATGGAGCGGAGGAGAGGTCTAAAAAATAGCAGAAACGAGGAGATACCATTAAACACGATACGCAATTAGTTTTCCTTAGAATCAGGAATTTTTTCGTTACGAATCCTTTAATTGGAAATCGATAAAAATGATATGGAGAGTTTGTCTGTCACGAGAAGCTAATTTTCTAAGAAAGCTTTTCTTGACAGGCTACTGGGTCCGACTAATGGCGGGCTTGCAAAGGATGGGAATCATGGAACGGAGCAAGAAAAGGACGAAGCGAATGAGGACTTTTTCCGCATGTCCCGAAAATTTGCATTTAACAGGCACGCTCTCGTGTTCGGCTGATACCTCCTCCCAGATGGCAAACATGAGTGAAAAGAATCGATCGGCGAAGAACTAAAGTAACAGCATCGATTCGCCTGCTAAAGGCGAGCTTCTACTGCTCCGTGAAAAAACCGACTAAATCTCATCGGCCTACATAGCGAAAGGCGCAAACGTGTGATCATGTCGACGGCAACAGAAAGGTTCTAATTGGAAAGAAAGACAAAAGGGGATGTGACAGGTTGGCCGATGTTACTCACAGTTTGCTTAGGCGCGTGGTCTCCGTGATCACCGGGCACTCCGGGCGGTCCTGGATTCTCTCTCGCCGCCTTCATACTTTCTGCTATTTTTTGGAAGCGATTCTTCCTCATTTGAATCCTCTTTGCCATGTAGCCCACCGTGGCGTATTCTGCGAAGTCAGAGAACCCACGCAAATAATGAGATATGACAGGCCGGAACAATGACGTAGCGAGGAGGCAGTGTCGCCGTTTCTGTGCCACTGAATGAATTCATCCTTTTTTGAAGAAGGAGGAGGATCGGACTCTGATCCTTTTGCCAAAGAATAAACGTCGGTCACGAATAAGAGTCGGTCACGAGAGTCTACATATTCCTATTAAATTTCAAAATGAAAGAGGCAAAGATTTTGCACGCTTCGTGGACGGTGCGAAATTACCTTACCAGTGCATACAGGAGCAGAACCATTCCGTTGAAATTTGTTTAATTTTAAACAATAATGAACAAAACCTTTGTTTCTTCGCGTGTAACGTATGTTGATTTGACAGGCATATGTAGACTTTTGCGACTGATTGTATGCATGTACGTATACCAACTGTATTTATTGAGTGAGGTGTGTGTTCTTCGCTTAGTCAGGATTACAGTGTTAACATTGTACCTGTGCTAAAAACAGATTTTGTCAATGAAACCTGAAGATAACACTTATACAGGATGGGAAGGTAGTCATTCCTTATTTTTAAATTCTTATATGCGATACATTGTTTGATTGTCTCGTGTATGTTGCTGTTCATGCTGCTTTTAGTATTCCGCGTCACTAGGGAAGCCCATGAAAGCAGGATTAACAAGAAGTTCACCGAAGTAGGACAAAATTTAAATAAATGATATTCTTCTATTTCTATCTACAAAAAAAAATATACGAACGTTTCAGAACGAAAGAAGAAGAGGAGTTGAATGTAATAGCAGTTCGGGTATACGAGAACTTTAACGCACCCTTATTGACTGATGATAAAAGAATAGGAATTACTGTCGTGAATGGCGAAGTGGTCAGCACATCTCTTATGCTGTTTAGGACTGAAAAGTAATTGGGGAACTTTGACGAAGAGGTGATAACAACCTTGAAGTAGATTGGACGTTTCTACGGAACTTCATAGGGGTCTGAAATACTGAGAGCAATACGAATAATAGCATACGCGACACAATGAGACAATATACATCTCATTCGAATACCTACGTTGTACATTATCGAATATAAGGTAAATCACCAGGGTTAGATTTAACAACGCCGTTAAAGCGCGCCGAATCACGTCCATTCACACCATCATTGCCCTCATTATCATACACAATAGATCCATGGAATAGACAGTTACGTACAATAGTTTATAAGCATCAGTGTTATCCCTATTACTTCCCCAACAATCAACGATTGTTTGCACCATGAAGGCGAATGACTGTTCATATCATTACTATAAAAATTTCGAAATACGGAGTGACGCCTCATCCATTTTGTAGTCCCTAGACGAACCAAGTCTTCGCGTGCGACCAAATATCAGCTTTAGTCGTGAATTAAGTTTTTCCCATGCGAAAAAGAATGAAACATATTCTTGATTCGATATTATCGCTGAATGGACAAGCTGTAACGAGATCGTCAAATTTCATCGGAAGAAACGTATCGTAACACGTTTTCGAGACGAAACTGAAATAAAAAAATATCCAAAGAATTTCTCGCGATGCAAACTCGAACCACGTTCTCGACTATAGGAACCGTATGCTGACGAAGGTTATTTCGGTTGGTCTCATTGCGTGTTCTGTTAATTGCACTGAATCCTAATATAGGATGACATATACACGCTTAAGCCCTTTGGAGTCCAGCGTAAGGCCTGGCTAGATCTCGCTTCATCAATGATGCCGCACTGCAGGCTGGTAATTTCACGAGTTCGCTATACCTTGTTCAACATCTAACCAAGAACACGTACACGGTGAGTCAGCCGGCTCTACCATCTGGAATTACTTGTAAACCATTTGGTATACGGACAAATGTTTCATACATGAAACACGCGTGATACTAAGAAAGTCTTGTAATTGGATTTTCGTTATTTTATCTTTTTAAAAACATATAAAGGACATTTTACATTTCTTAAGTGTACACATGTAATTCTGACATTTGATGTACAGAATTATCGAACGCGGAATAATACTTGTCCAACTATGAAAAGTTAAATTAAATAGTTAAATAGAAGTATATTATTAGGTTTTGTATCGACTGCTAACACATTTGGAATATTCGAGAAGACCTTTGTATCTCGACGAAGGTCGAAAATGATGAAAGAAAAAACTGTTACGATGGAAGGAAGTTTTGTTACCATGGTGTTTCGTCAAAATAATTTAGCTATATGACAAAAAGAATGCAAGTAATTTGAAGTGGTAGAGTTGTATGACTTTCCCAGTACGTTTCATTCGTTTTTATACGGGAAAGAATTAGTTTACAATTAAAGCCAAAGTTTGGTCGCGCGTGAAGACTTGGCTGGACTATCCCTGGCAAAAAGTGTTTGATCAAAATCGTCAGCTGCTGAATAAATTATTTTCACACATATTAAACATGGAAAATAATATTATATGTTTGTTTATTAAAGAAACTGAATACATTAGCTAGTTATAGATCAAATCACACAAAGAGTAGAATATTATGTTCTTCATCGGTACAATGTTAATTATAAAAGAATATTAACCCTCCGTCTGCAATCCAATTTTTATCGACGTCATTCTCTGGTTTAGGTTATTCAACTTCGTTAAATAACGCTCAACTATCTTTATAGTTACTTGTTAAACAAATTCAAGTTGAAAGAAATACAAGACAAACATGACAGAATCACTTGGGATTTATAACTAATTAAGAAATCAGTGAATGATAAGTAGACATTTAGATCTGTTAGATGTGTATTACTAGGCATAACCTTTAACAGTTACATAACAGTCCTGTATTAAGAAAATATAGTTATTTTAACGATTAAAATTAGTTATACTTATAAAAAGAAGTATTATTTTTCACCGAGAGCAAAATACTACATTCCATTCAAGCGAGGTACATACAACATTTTGAAGTATTACAACATTATTTGTTACTACGAATTTATGAAAAATTAATTTTCTACATTGAATAGAACGACTACTGTGTACAATGTTCCTCAGCTATTCGAAGAACGGTAAATTGTTTTTTGTTATACTTATGAGAAGTTTCACCTTCCTGTAATCCGAGTCGTTTACGACCCAGCCTTAAAACGATCATGTCGCAATATGGTCGAACTCGAACTTGCAGATACTGGCGTTCTGCGCATGCCATGGCATTACTAGCAAAAACTTGTTTTAGGAGAGAGATTATCGAATAACTATGAAGAACAAGAATAGTTTGGTTCGAAAGCGAACCAGTATGCAGATGGAGGATTAACCCTGATAAAAGTTGGCCAAAGATCGCCAGAACGTATCGACTCGTTGTTCACGGAATTTTGCAACCGCGTTTCTTAATCTAAACAAACATATTCATTCACATACGAGTTATACCATTTGACGACCGTTGCCATTGCATTTGGCTCCACCATTAATGAAAGTATTTCCATGTCTAACATGGGAATAATCATTATGACGCTTGGTTTCTTCGATCGAACACTCTTTGCCAGGGATAGCGGTCGACGATGCCAGCGAAGAAGGTTTTTAGTCGAACACGGGGTGTGCGGGTGTTACGCGTGGAGGAGTACACAGCGGTACTCACCGAGCAACGAGGCGAACACCATGACGAAACAGGTTCCCAAATAGACGTCGATGGACTTCACGTAGGAGATTTTCGGTAACGCCGCGTTCGTCGAGGACATTAGAGTGGTCATGGTGAGCACAGTGGTTACTCCGAGGGCCACCCGAGCGGGGGTCGCGTTTCGGTTCAGCCAAAAGCTCACCCATGAGATTATGACGATCAAGCCCGAGGGAATGTAGATTTGAATCAGGTAGTAGCCCATCGACCGTACGAACTGGATCTCGCAGGCCAGCCGCGAATAATTTCCTACGATTAAAAGATCGACAGTTAGGACAGGGGGACGGAGAGGCGCCATGAAATGTCTCTTTAAATGTGTCTCTCTCTCTCTCTCTCTTTCTCTCTGCCCTTTCTTTATATACATACATATATTTATATATATATATTTTTCTCTTTTTTGGTCTTTTACTTCCCTCCTACATATCTCTCTCTTTCTCCGATGATATTATTTTTGTTCAACATTCCCATTTTGCAGGCTCTACCGTTCTCACCGGCCTTGTCTAGGCCAGGAAAAGCGGACTTGTAGGCTCGCAAGCGACTCTCCCTCTACCTTCCTGTCTCTCTCTTTCCCTCTCACCGTTTTTCTTTTTTAGCTTTTCCGCGAGACGAAACACAGGACGCACGAGAGCTGGCGAGATGTTGTGTAAAGTTCGTGCTGTCGATGAAACCTTTGCGCGCGCGGATCCGACGTGACGCGAGTACGTGTGAACGAGAATCGCGACCGGCAGCAGACAAACGCAGGGGCTCGAGAACAAGGAGGAATCGACGGGGGTGGAGAGAATCCGACTGCTCGTCGCTACCACTGGCTTCGTGGAGCGAGGATCGGGCCAATTTACAGTTCGCCTTGATCGCTTGAAGAACCGTCGCTGTCGGAAAATGGGATTTATTTGTAGCTCTGATTACTCGTCGCTCGGCGGCGAGAGCATCGTTGGCGACGAGCACGTCGAGGAATCGCGATCGCGAGTATCACCAGGGAAAATGACTCGCGGAACCCCTTTGGAAACGATGTTTACCCTCGAAAAATAACTCGCGCGCTGATAATGGAAACGTATGGAAACGTGGAGTGGCATCAAAGTCTTCGCATACAGACTGCTTCGTTGGAATAGTAACATTCTGTTATCGCTCATAACGATATCGCGAAGACATTCCTAACCATTCTTAAAGTAGGAAAAATGCATTTTTCTAATACTGGACTGGGGACAATCTAATATCGGGTTAATTATCTCTGAAACAATCCTACATTGATCAGCAGCACCGATGGCAGCAGGGAGGCACTCATTTTAAATTCGTGGCAAACACGTGTTCCATCTCCTCAACTGTAATTCCTCATTAACGATCATACAGAGTCTGAATTCTCGGATGATGCTCCGCGAGTTGCACGTGCACTATTCACCGGTGATTCCTGTTGGTGGAGCAATTTAGGCTTCTGCCATTCAGAGTGCAAACACACGGTCAGCAGCTCCGTCTACATTCCGAGTAGGCCAGGCCAAAATAGGCCTCATCCTTCTGTCGTGAATTATTGGCGGCTATTGTGGGCACGATGAAAATATTTAGTTTCGTTCGTTACAAGGCAAAACGTAGAATTTATGCTCAGCCAGCGTACAGGTTCAACTGAAAAGCATCTAACTACTAGCCGTAGACGCTGGAAGCCTAATACCGTTTAACACGAAGATGCTGGTAGCCTGAAATTTTCAAGTGTTCCAAGGGCGTCGAGGCGAATGACTTACGTGTCGAGGGGGGTTCACACAGAGACCTAATTTCTACACACTTCTATGTTTACTTAAGGGTAGCATTCTTGGACAACATAATATACTGTTACCTGAACTGTTCGCCACAGGACGTATCCGTACATACATCTTGTTTTTATCTTGCGAAAGCAATGGATTCAGCCTCTTGCGCGAGCAGACGAACGAGTACACAACAGACAAACGACGATGATTTATGTAACACGGATTCAATGGTACAATCGAAGACAATGGAGCCGCGTTCCAACAAGGACCAACGTATTGTGGAATCAAGCGACATCGTGCCTAATCGCTCGGTAACATTCACCAGCCTCGTATGTCCGCGCGGACGACGAGATCGCGAGAAAGAGAGAGATACTGATCGATCGATCGACGATTACTGGACGTGGTTAACGTCCTTACGAGGCGACATCGCGGCTGCGGACATCGGATAGCGCTCACGTGTCTCTCCACCTTACCCATACCGTTAAAAGCGAGGGTTGAATTATTATTTTTTTTGGTTTGTTGGTTGGGGGTGGGGTTCTATTCATACGTTACCGGTAGTTAGACTAATCTCCATGGCTCGTTGACGGTGACCAAGGACCTTGAACTGAGGGAGGGAGACCTCGTTGCTGACACCGACGCTGTTCGGGCCCTCGTTCCACTTGTACCGGATGTCCCTCATGGTGTATCCGACTGAAAAAATAGAGAGACCCCCCGCGGTTGGTACGTACCTTCGCGGAAGCCCTCAAACGCGTTTCAGCTCCGAGGGGGCCTCCACTTACCTCGCACCCCCGTTCAAACACCCCAAACATATCATGTGTGTATAGTCCGCTATCTTTCTTTCGATTGCTCTCTCTCTCTCTTTCTTTCTTTCTTTCTTTCTTTCTTTCTTTCAGTTGTTTCTCTTTCATTCTCTCTCAATCGCTTTCGTTCCATTTCTATCCGTGTATCTATACTTTTTCATTTTCTCTCTCTCTCTCCCTTTATCTCTGTTCAGAATTTTTCTGTCTGTCCCTCGTTCATTCTCTTTATCGTGATATGGTCGTGTTCGTCCCTCAACGGGGAAACGAGACCAAAGATCGAACGATAGAGGGGACGTGTGAGCGGAGTTCATTCGCTTTTTCGTGCCTCTCGTTTCGCTTCCACTTTCGACGTTGCGATCCGGTCGCAGACGACCGTTTTTCAGACGGAAGGACGGACGGACGGACGGATTACCGTTTCCCTGAGAGCCCGTCGTGTCGGTTTGATCTAATGTTGTGGATGGCAGGAGCCGAGGGAAGTAGCTCGGTACTATTTACCTATTTTCCGAGGTTTCGTTCGCATTTCTCGCGAAACCGGATAATCAGACACGCATTAACAAAGCCGGGAGAAGGACTCCGACCGTTTCGAGATCGATTCGGTGAACCTCGTGGTAGTAGTAGTACCTCGCTACCCCGGGCCATGATAAAGGACTAAATTCGGGAGACGGTGGATTCGTATGACTTAAGGAGTTAACGTCTTCGTCCTTTCGTTCCGTGGAACAATATCGATGAAGTCGATCGGTCGATTGGTCGAATGATTTAACACCGGAAACGATTTCGTCCGAGCAGGCCAAGTTCTTCTTTAGTCGGAAATCATCGAACGTGTTTGCGGTTAAGGCAACACGGTGATATACGGTGCATACGGTGCGAGTTCAAAGAAACAAGAGAAACTAAGAGCGCAATGAACGTAACGGCAAAACAAACTGAACGAACTGATAAACCATCGAAAGGAAACGAAAAGGAGAACAGAATAATCCAGAAACATCGAACTTTTTTGTTGCGGTGTGTACACGCGTGTGAACATCGGTTACAGCCTACACGTTGATCATCGACCCATCTACGCGAGCCTCTGGACGAAGTTCAGAAGGAAGAACTAATAAGAGGGGGATATCTACCTGTAGATAGGTGTATGGTTGAATGTCGTTGCCTGTGACCGAGCACGCGAAACTGCGGTAGTTCCACCTCGTTCGAGATGCCGACCGACTGTAGGCCGGCGTTCCATTTGTACCGAATATCGCGCATTGTGTATCCAACTGCCGGGAGAACAAGAACACAAATATCTTCGCTCTAACATACAATAATTAGACACTCAAGTTTTTGTGTTTGGATCGGGCAGATTTCGGGGATAATAACAGGTTTTCCAAATAGGGGTCGAGGGGGTGGGTGTTGAGGTTGGCGGTGGCAGTGGCAGTGGGGTCGGGTGTCCGGACAGGAACAGGGTTTACAGTGGAAAATTGTAGACAAAAGCAAAAATATTACCGAGCACTCTAAACCGCCCCATTTCTTCTCCGCTAGATATACACTGCAGCCGAGGCGACTCTGCTTCGCTATTGTTAACCTGTGTTTCGCTACAATGGCCACGGCTTAGAGTGCAGTCTCGAGCTGCAAAATTTCTTGAAGTATTCGAGCTAGGCGTGTTGTAATCGGTCGCTAACCGAAGTGACCAAGTTAGTTTGACCGATGTTATCTCGATCAAACTCGACGGTGACACTTCGGCCGGATGTGTGTGCGCAACGTTTTAATTCCTCGTTATGGACAAGTTACGAGCTATTCGCCGGACTTTGCCCGCGTCTTCCGACTCTCGCGTTGATTGTTGTCCCTCCACCGTCATTATCTCCGAATTAACCGTTTGCCACGTGTCCATAATTATTTCGCGAGAACTCGACGCGCAGCAAACTGTTCGCGATCGAGGCAGCGGCGGTGTTACAAATATTTTCTGCTTCTAACTGTTGGGTGTAGACAAAAGGCTATCGATCCCGCCGGTCTCACTCGGTCGCGAGCTCCTCGCGACCGACTTGGACGTCGAATTTTCCGTGATCGATCGGAATTCACACCTATTTATGTTCCTCTAATTTCTCGTCGCGGCCTCGAGCGCACACATACCGCCCCGAGAAACATTCCTCCGTAACTGAATCTTAGGTGATTACGATCGTTACACCACATTCCAGGCACCAAAGTGGCATTCCATCGCGGTGCCAGCCACATTGCGCGAACATCGGCGAAATGTGGATTAAGCGATCCACGACCGAGTATTCGAGATTAACTGCTTTTGTTTTTGGAACACGGAAATACTATCGTCCCGTTCCGTTTGCTCATTTTCGTCTGGCAAATGCCACGCTGTAATTCCACACCGGTGAAATGCTTCAACCCGAACCCAACAGATTTATCTACACAATAATCCCGACTCTATGTGCTGCCGATTCCTATTGTCCCGTAATCCGTGTGCGCAGCTATTCCTCCGTTCCTTTTCGTTTTCATTAAATATCAAATAGATAATTTTTAAAGCATTCCTAGTACCGCCGACGTTATTACGGCTTCATACCTTACCATTCGACATAGATACAGGTTCGAGACAATGTTACGATTTCTTGTCCACTCTTCTAGTTTGTTATTCCCGAAATGATTCAACAAATTTATAGTGATCGACTTTTCATTTTTATCAGACTGTCCGTTTTTATTCGCTGCATATAAATATGATGGACGTAAAGTTTTAAATCGTCTTAACGTTTTAATAAATTCATAATTCTTTAAAATCCATTGATATCGAACATTATTAGAGTACAAGTAGGAACGACGTTCACGGAACACAAGTAATTAACCAAATAAGTTGGAAACGTTTTCCTAAACATCTTAAAGAATATTCAACAAAATCAATTACTTTCTTAAAACGTTTGATCGATAATTTAAATTCTCACAGGTTTCGTCAAGATCCATAGAAAAGCTATCGTGTCTAAAACGAGTGCCTCAAAACTTTATGGACAACATTACAAATGGTCCTACCTTGTTGTGTTAATCTCAACTTAAAATGATATAAAAAATAAACCGAATGCCACTTGGATTTTTATACCGCATAAAGCTTCGAAGTCTACTAATTAAACCGTTACATTTATGTCAGCAATGTACGTCGTTCGAGCATTAAATACCGCATATAAGAATATTTGATTCACCGCTAGTACTTGATTACATTCCACCGATGAGAAATAAAATACAAAAATTTTATTTGAAATCGTGAAACAGCAGCAGCTAAGCGTTCCTTGGTATCTGTATCGAACGTCCGCCCAAGGATTCGAGTGCCATTCTAATTCATCTTCGAAAAAGAAGAAAGAATGCGAAGGCACGGCAATTAATCATCGCAATTCTGCGCGGCTAACGGTGGGAACCGTCTCTAGATTTATCCCCGACGTTTCCCGGGGAACTTGAGCGGCAAGACAATGCTCTTTTCTTTTCTTTTCTTTCTTTTCCTTTTCTTTTCTCCTTTCGCCGATGATCGTGGTACGTTCTGGCGCAGCGTATTGTGTATATAAACTGATACAGTCGGAAACGTTTCAATAAAGATGTCCTGGACTGGGATAACGTTTAAGCATTACGGGGGCACGGGTGGAGGGTCACAGTGGGATAATTCGGGGGTGCGGATGGTAGAAAAAAAGGGCTCTGGAGGAGTTCGAGTGGTGGTCGTTGAATACAGTAGAGTGGAGGGTTGCGGCAACATTAGCAGAGTAACGGGGATATATCGTGGTGGTGGTAGCAAAGTTTAAGGTATATAAGACGATAAGTGGAAAGTGTATAAGTAGATATGGAGAAGCGAAGAAAAAAAGTTCTGTGCCTCGGCATGCGGTGGCGGTGCGGGACATGGAAAAAGAAGACGACGGATACGCGTGAACGCGCGTCATACATTATTGCACACGCGCGCACACATACACACGCAGGCGGACACGTATCCACGGGCATGCATCAGCGTATATACTGTATACAATCGCATGCTACGAGCCACGTAATTTTATACGTCATGCCGGATGCCGCATGCTTTGTGCTTCACCAGTGACACGAATTCTGAACACGGAATTTAACTTCTTCCTTTTCGGAAGTTTCTTTATTTCTCGCGTATGCATACAATACTCCCGGCGGAGTGCATTCGCGTACGATGTGGCAAGCCAATACATATTGTATACCAGATCGAATTTATTGTTGGTGTTAACGAGCGATTCGATGAAATACTTTCCTGCTCTGCCTCTGGACTGTTACGCTCGAGCGCAAATGTCTGCATGCACTTGATGATTCTCGAATATTTCGTACACAAAGATTTTGCGCATTTTATGGACGTCGGTGGGTTCGTGATAATTCCTGGATGACGGATCATATAGAACTTGTTGTTTCGTGCATTAACGCGTATTTTTTAAATATCAAATGCATTTTGTTCGAACGAAATAAATGCAAATATCCATGGTCGAAATAATTTTGTATTGTATTAAAATGAGGCAAATTTTGAAGATACCATCACATTTTCGTTCATTCGTCTGTCAGAAAACACAAAATCAATGATATTTATTTTTGATTTTGTTTTAAACGTGCAAAGCAATGCTAGAATATCTATCTGTTTAGACTACATTTCAGATACTGTTTAAATGCCTTATAGTTTAAATCTAACCATGAGAAGCATTTTGCAATATTTAATCCTCAGCATGATTTAATTGCTTTCTTTCCAGTTAATAAAATATTCTATAAAACAATAATTTTTTGACGAAAATAGTTTATTAGAATGTTCTATTATATGTTAATAAGTACACCTCCTCAAAAATACCATTTCTGCACGATCCTCAAGAGACTAATAAATTATAGCTGCTCATAAAATCTTATTTCAACCATTTTTTACACAAGATCGTAGCTTTTGAGTAATTGGTATCTAATTAGATCAAAATTGGATTATAAATCAGAATTACGGAAACATAAAATTTAGTATCCAAAGGAGTTTATATTAGAGTTCATCTTTGTTGTGATTATTATTTCCATCGTAAGAAACAAACGTTCATTTATCTGGAGTAAAAATTGAATAAATGTTGTATAACCCCTCTTTGCCCAACACCTATAAAAATACCGTCATACATTTCAGTTTCCCCACTTTCATCCAATAAATAAATTGAAATAATGTTTACAAAATGTTCCAAACCTTTGCTTTGTTTTGATTGAAATATTACAAATTTAGCAAGTGTATGCAGATAATATGCAGAAGCCACGGTAATTTCAGAAGGTCATAAAAGTATTCCTACGCTGAGATATTTTTTGCGCGTGTGTATAAAAAAGTAACACATTAATGTAATCTATATTTCTGAAAGGTCAATGCTCGGTTATGGTTGAAAGTACTTAGAGTTGTTCAAACATTCATTAACGAGAAGATAAGAGAAGAAAGATTGAAATTGGAAAAGTAGATAAAGTTATTAACGAATTGATAGATGTTCGAAAATCAAATTTTACAAACAATACTATGGATTTTGAAGTCGATAACTTTTAGCAGTTGCGAACAAATTTAAAAAAATTTCTTATGATATTTATCTATAGAATGCCCGTCCACTATAGCCATATTGTGTTCAAATATTGAATTATCGGAAAACTTTTTACCTTTTTCAGGTTATACAAAAATGTAAAAAAGTTGTCAAACTTTTCTGTTTACCTTTTTGTACATGACAATTTTGTTAGTTTTCACAATTTTTTAAATTCTGTATTCTTGAATGGAACATTATTATCACGTCTGTATGCATACATATACACGTGGCTTTCGTCACGCTGAAATATTAATGAATCTAGATTATATCAGTGTTATCTTTCTTATACAAAGTTACAACAAAAACATTGAGTGTGCATATACGTCGATTTGCTATGTATTTGAAATGGGAATTGCTTGAACAGAACCAACGTAGTTTAACAATCCGCTGTTTCGTATAGAAACCTGAAGAATGATTTGAACATTTTTTAATTGGTACCGGCGACCGAAATAAAGACGTCAGAGAAACTGTAACAGTGAGGTCGATGATTCTATCGTCAACTTGGGTTTTCGTAAATCTAGAGTAACAATAAAGGAACACATATTCAGTGCTAATACTGTTTGATGTTTTATCTGAAGTTTTCATTTGTAAAACGTAAATGCAAAGCTTCGTTATTCAATTGAAATGATTTCGTTTGAAAGATCAATTAAGTCATCTATTTTTGACTTGTTTCTTCGTTTTCAACATTTTGTTGTTGCATTTACGTTTTGGAGTCATTGAATTCTCAAATCCCAATGGTTACGCGATTATCACAGATTAGCACGAATTCTGAGAGACATCCCTTCATTTTCCTCCTAGACTCACCACAAACAAGCTGCTTGAAATCGATGACCCTACTGCTGCCGGGTTGTATCTCTGCTCCCAAGTTCTTCACAGTTCCATTTTCTTTCTCCCCCGCGTTTCACTTCAACATCGAACCGGAGAAGAGTGCTTAAGAGCTACTAACCGAATACAGGAAGTTTTGTTTCGTGTACACACGCCAAGTAATCCAAATGACTCGCGCGGTACTCGACATGTTAACGTGTTCACTCCCAGCCATATTGGAGAACTTGTACTTATTCGCGTACCAAGCTCCCATTTCGAGACGTACATATTTCGTTTATCTTCTCAAAAGGAAAAGAACATGCGAACCCCCTCTGATATACCGAGTGAACAAAAATAACTCGCTAAAATTGAATTTTTTTTTACTTGGTTTTGATAACGTGAACAAATATTAAAGTAAAACATTTGTTAGTTTCAAAAGACAAATAGTACGATAAATACAACATTTTTCGAGAAGATACAAATATTTTGTATTCAAAGTTGCCCGTAGGTTATATTTAATCATTAAACAGATGTTGACTTTAACTGTAACATCCAGCTAATAAAACAAAGTTTCCTTTTGACATATTTTCGTATGCAAATAAAACATTATAAGTAAAACATTAAAAGTGTTATAAGTCTTTTGTTTACCCAGTACAATAAATCATTCTAATCATTAAGCTTGTTTGGATTGTAGTTCGTATTGTTTCTTAATGTTTCGCCAATAGATTCCAGCTCGTGTTTATCGTAACATAATGATAATAAATAACTAGTATGTAATAACTTGATGCAGGTCTTGGTACCTAAATATTATTATAGAGACGAGCACAAGTATTTCTTCATTATTATAATTATAATTTATTATGATTGTTAAACAATTTCAGTATTATAACAGTTAATAGAAAATTCTAATTATCAGCTAGTTTACATTTTATTTTGAGCGAATGAACATATTTTTATAGAACCATTTAATATAAATGAATAAAGCTATTATTAGGTTATCTGGGATCAAATGTAGACTCTAATAGGCGAACTATTAGTGATATCAGATTATAAAACTAGTAGCGAAACATTAATTATATACATGCGTAACAAGCAATCTTTTAATTCTAATCAATCAAAATATATCATCCAAATCATACTGTACATAGGAGCGAATGTGTCATAGTAATTGCAAATTATCATAATATTTGATTTACACACTTTACGTTTTGACCACAACAAACATCTGCGTACTATATTTTTAAACTTTGTGTTTGTACTTTAGTCAGTTCCAAAAGTCTCTGCACATTTATTTCATCTCAAACGTTGAAAAAAGAAAAGCGCGAATGGTTTGCATATTTAATAGACGTTGATTAATTTATGAATTAGACGTTTTCTGAAAAAGAACGATATTCCCTACAATTGCTTAACCGAGAATATAAATAAATTTAAACCTAATCGATCGCGCTTTCTTCGAGAAGGGTCTACGGAACAAAGTTATTTATCAAAATTCATTCTACGTAGCAAATCAACCAATGTCCTTTGTTCCAAACATTCGATATCCACGAGGTATAGATAGATCTTCGTCACCGTATCGAATCAAATTTTTCTCTCCATCGCATCACGGCTCTATCTGAAGCCGACACGATAGAAATTCGGTCCTGGATAGAGCGGAGCAAAAATCATAATGATGTATACTCGTGCCAAATACATGCCGACTTTTATCTAAGATATACCAATCTACCAATGATATAGCATACGTACGTCAAAAAAAAAAAGATAAAATAATTAGGTCGTAGGGAATAGTGGGGGTAAAAACGAGTTACGGATACACAATCGGTCTCAGAGTCAGATACCATAACCAAGAATAACCATAGGCATACCGAATGGGGCCACGGCATCACGTCGTGGTTTTAAATGCTGCAGTCGTTTTCGTTCTTACATGCGCTGGGCTAGATGCACAATGCGGTTTAATTCGGTCGCATCGTAGTCGACACGTCGTTTTCTGTGTTTTAGCCTCCTTCGGGGCTGGCCGTCGTCGGCCCATACTACGTCCCCGGACACGAGGCTCAGTGCTATATGTCGGAGGCTTTTTTTTGAAGAGGGAGAGGGCTGGGGTTTGATATTGTGATAGTGATGGTTCCGTGGTAGTGGTGGTGACAGTGGTGGTGACAGTGGTGGTGATCGTGGTGGTTTCGTGAAAGTGGCAAAGTGGTGACGGTGTTCAAAGTAGCACACGTTCGTAGACTTTCGTCGTCGGAACCAATGTTTGGACCATTTCGATCGGAAACGCTGGTTATATACAGCTGTGCGTGTGGTCTATGGTTTTCCTCAAAATTTCAGTGCGATTTCTCCGTCGAATGACACGTATTCCCTTCCCCCCCGTTTTTGTTGTTCTCATTTTGTTTGGTATTATTTTTTGTTTTTTTTTTCGTTTTCGACAAATGAAGTACAGTTTCTCATCGGTATAATTTGACCCGTATTACAATTCGTAAGGAGTCCATGCTGTTATTAGCATCGTTACGTTCTCGATAAGTATAGGCAAGAGATTCGATGCGACGGCTTGCGCCTCGAGTGCTATACAGCTGCGGAGAAATTACACGTTCGTTAAGGCCGACGTGATAGTTCACAACAGTGGTAAATTGGTAGAGTGGAGACCCTTCGGAGGATGCTCGTAAATTACGTTTTACGATTCATTACGGCTACGTCACGCAGATTGCGATCGAAGATGCAGAAACTCGTGTGTGCTTTCTTCTCAGATTCTCGACAACCTCTTACTATTTTTTTTTTGCTCAAGTTTGTAGTATTGTATCATGTTTTGTTTTCATTTTGTTTATTAATGTGAATCAGCACGATGCGCGTCCACTCTCGCTCCATAAACGATAGTCGGCTCGGTATCCACATCGGTGGATCAACGATCGACCGTATCTCTGCATGATCGAGCTCACTACCTGTCCCGTTTGGAATTACTGCAAATTGCACGTCCGGTCTCGTCGACGATCACAATGTCGCGTAACATGGAAACACGTCGCCGTTAACGCGCAACGTACCTCGTGAAATGAATAAATTGCCGCCGATAATAAAGGGCACCGAATAACATTCCTCTGACAATTTCTTCTTTCTTTTTTTGCGTTCGTTTTGGCTCGAGGAAATGATTTACTGGCTTGACCAAGTTGTCGTTGATAGTTCGTGGTGCGACGATAAATCAAGGACAGCAACGAGCGAGTCTGTAACGTTGACCGATTGCGAGAGTTAAAAATAACGACGCCAATGAACCGCGCTTAGTAGAGTTTAATTAATACATCGACCGGATTTATTATATTCTTCGATTCGCGGTACTATGCCCGTCGGTGCGCTGTCATCGATTTCTCGTCCTTGTTATATTTGAAAAATGAAGGATTTTACCGTACGAAAGTCAGAGCAATAACCCTGTAATTAGACCGACGCAGATGCGGTTGGTTAAATCGAATTAACATTAATTAAAATAAATTACGACCGGGTAGCCTGCCATTGGAGTCCTGCGCGATCGTAGGGGAACAACGGGACTAATTATATCGCGTTAATTTCGAAGATCGATATCAATCGGTTCGGCAACGAATGAGTGTCCGTTCATTAATTAAAAACTACATGGAGGGTGCATTGAAAACTCTGGCGCAACTGGGAACGAGCTGATTCTGCATGAATAGATAAATCGGAAATCTCGTTTTCGAAACGCCATATTACAATACCAAAACGCGCTCGGTTACCTTCACTGCAAATACAATATGGTAAAACGATCGGGTTACTCGACAAAGACACGCGAAACATCTAGAATAACATTTCTTTGAAAGCGAGCTGTCAAACGAATTATTTCAGTCGATGTTTTCTTTATGAGTTTTTGCATGTGAAACAACCAACTATTGACTGCATCGCTTGCATTTAGTCCGATGGAAGTCAAATGCACGTAGACTTGTATGTTTACAAATGTACTCTCAATGAAGAAAGCTTCTAGGAATTATATTGATATTTCTTTCTCTTTAGCTTCGAGATTAATTTTTAAAAAGTATTTTCTCAATTTTCGCATAACGTTGTTACAAGCTTTTTTTTAACGTATTTACAAGCAGAAATATATAATTTATAATAAATATATAATATATAATTTAAAGCAGAAATATATAATTACGAGTTGTATTGAAAAATATAGTCTAAAAATTGAAGTTAGTTCGTTGCTTGTTCTTTTTTAGAATGCGTATGAGTTAAATAAACTACGATAATGAAATATTTCACAATATACGCTCCGTAAAAAGCGATGTTAAAAATATAATAATAAAATGTGCAATTGAAACGACATATTGTATGCTCTTGAAAATATACTTGTATTCATAGTTTATACTAAAGTTTGGAGCGTCGAGTAACTGGGGGTAAACGCTGGAGTAGGTGGTTCTATATGAGAAAAATAAGTCGAGAATACAGAATAAAATTTGTTCATGTCAGACAACGTTTTCGATAAAAATATTAAAGAGAAATTTGTAATTAGTGCAACTGGTTGTGACCAACCGAGTCTACTTATTGTAGATACCGAAGCTTTCCTTAGAAACGAAATCTAGAATAACGATCAACGATAATTAGGAAGTGGGCCTGATAGTTTCTCATTTTTCTCTACTTTCCCGGCTTATATTTTTATCTTATATCACTTTTTCTGTCCGACTCTGCCATAATTTTCAATGCACCTTGTACAAGTTCCACCAAGGAAAAAACCTATTCCATCCATAAAAATATCTGTCTGAAAATTAAATAATCAGAGCTTTTCGAAATGTCAAGAGACTAAATTTATGTAAACATTGCAATATTACAATTGGTACATTTGTGTTAGATATAAACGTATTGAACATTTCATCGTAATCAGGCCATTCTGTTTTAACCCTTAAACAGATCATATCGGTGAAAACTGAACTTTAAATGTGACTATTTAAAAATTCTTGTAAACCATTATTAGCTCAGCAAGTTAGCAATGTTTCAACTTTATCGGTTTTTCGTATTCATAAATTTGAAAATATGAAATATTACCTGAAATAATAACTGGCAGTAATTCGCAATCCGATTAAGAGTTAAAGAAATAATATAATATAATATAACATAATATCCACGACAATTTATCGCAAGCAGCACCTCGCCGCGATATTAACTGCCGTTAATTATACTATCGCAACGAATCCGCGAAAGAGAGAGAGAAAAGGAGATCACCGAATGCGACAAATCGGGACAGAAATATTTCTAACGAAACTAATAATTCCTGTCCGGCCTGAAGACCAGAGCAATTAAGGGCGGAGACATGATCCGGCTTTCTACTTCGCGAAACTAATCAACGAACTTGGTCAAGTTACTTTGATATCTCGAGTGTCCGACTTCCGGCGGCCTTTCCGTCGTATCCTGCAAACGACTGACTTTTAATATAGATCTCTTAGCCGCAACGAGTTAGGACGAAACTTTTTCCATTGTCCTCGTATAGATTACCAATCGCGGCTGATTTCTGTTCCCGGGTATAATCAAAGGCACCGGATGCGTTTCACGACTCTTTTTGTTCCCCACCGTCCGTCCCCCATCCACCCCTTCGCCCATCTCAACACCCCTTGTTTCCCCACGCCGGACCGCACGATGATGCGCCTGTAATTTAGCCGTGACCGGGCATCGACTGTTTTATCATTTATTTACGTATCGCAGCATCGATAATATCGCGCCGTTATCGACAACCGGGGCATGGGGCGAAACGCCGGGATCGGATTAAGCGACACAATTACCGAACTTATTCATGGAAGGACAATGATTTAATAGCCAGCGAACGATCAGACCGCCGTGCCGCCGCTATAATTACTGCTAACGAATTAATCGGTTATATATCGCCGTCGCGCTCGGTTTATTAATAAATAAATTCAGGATAGGAGTCGTCGCGGTTCCGGTTCACCGCTGGTTGGGACTCTCGGCGAAGCGCGACCCGGGGTCAGGGGCGAGGGGGTGGTTTAAGGCCGATTAATTGATACGCGGCTCGACCGCGACCGCGATCAGAGCATATCCGATTGCAAAGTTTGTGCGGCGCTTTTAACGCCAGGCTTTTTCGAAAACAAAATGGTCCGGAAGGAACACCGGAACGAGTCAAAGAGAGCATCCGGGCATCCTCTTTCGGTTTCACACATCCAATAATTCGCGTGCAATTTGCAGCAGTGATAATCGGCGCGAGCTCGTGACAGTACGCAACGCGTTCACTCACACGCGCACGCGCACAAAGAGGACAGACACGCGCACGCAGCCACACGACCATTCGCACGTACCACAGACAGACGCAGAAATAGAGAACAGAATTTGCGCGTGCATTCACATCCGCACAGGTGGTTGGTCAGCTTTTTCTGTACGTGTCACCGTACACTGGTGTGTTCCGGGGGTGGTTCGCCCCCTTAGTCGCTTACAACGAACCGTTCAGTTCTCTATGCTGGTTACACTAGGCAGCCTAAACGCAGCGGCTCGTCTAATCGAGCCGTATGTCGTCGACTCGTTTCGTGCTCAAGTCGACGCCAGGTAAATTGCGTACACAGCGAGCGTCTCGATCGAGATCGTTGTCCCGGCTGTCGCGGACGCTTCTCGTCAAGGTGCTCTTTGTTGGTCGCACACTATGCTCCGTTCGCCGAACCGCACCCGCGTTTCGATCGATTTTTCCCCCCTAATCCCGCGGACGGTCATTAGCCGAGCTCGGTGATTCTAGCCGACAGATCGATCTAACTTCGATCACAGTTTCACCCAGGGGCGATTGTGTTCGATTTTTAAATATCGTTTACACAGCGAATGTTCATGCGAATTTCCATATTTCCAAACGATTTTGTATAATTTTAAACCAGGCAATTTTTGTTGTTTTTTTTCCACGAATTGATTTACTTTTATCTCTAAGTTTTGATAACAGAAGAAGCAAATTTTATTTCGATTTAGATGCGAATAACATTCGTATTTACTAGATTATATGACATCTTCGTCACGCGAGTTTTACTTGTTGCCATCGTGCAATGGGTTAACATTGGAAAATGATTTCGTTCATTGATTTGCAGTGAAGTAAACGTAACATATTGCTCTTCTTAAAACATAAACAGGCAGACCAGTTAAAATGCTTTCGATTTTTTCTATTGCAAATTATATCGAAATTATAGGTGTATTATAATAGTACGAGGTCTGAGTAAATCTAAGGGGATTGTTGTGTAAAATAAATATGATCTTTACAAAGCATGACTTGTACATAAATGTATTGTTTTTTTTTTAATAATTTTAATCATTTGAAAATTTGTTCTTACAATCTTCGGATTGATCACCATTTTATGTTTTACTTGTCTCCTTTCTTATAAATGCATTAAACGTTCACGGTCTGCGTATAAAAAGATATATATTAGTCGTATTTGTGTTATTTCTAGCATCAAATACACAATCTGTAATCTGGTGAAGAAAAATCAATGAACGTTACTTGCATCATATCTGGAACACCAAGTTTTTGACACTCTGCCAGATAAACCGTAGTCAGAGAGTTTCATTTCGAGATTGATCGATTCTCCGGGGAAGAGTTCTCACCTTTCTAGTTCGCTATCGTAACAGGTGTTCAGAGTAAAAGTAAACGAATCCAGAGAAATACAATTTAAAGCTTACGATATTTGATGTTCCCTGGGCAACACGGATCTACATCACCAGACGATTTAGTTAAAAACTCCATGGCAAAGTGCCAGAGTCTCGAAAAGTTGGAAGACTTCGATAACCGACCTTCCGTCGATCGTTCGTTTGATTCACGGCTGGATATTTCCGTTTCGATCTTGTAGCCGTATCGATCGAAACGCGCATCCGGTTCCGCGTGTTCACGATGTTACGTATATGTAACAGTCATCGTGAATGGTATAGAAAACCCAATAAGAGTGAGCGAGAGCTGGTGAGTGAGCGAGTGAGTGGACGGAGTGAATGAAAGTGATCCACGGCGGTACCGCAGATCGTGTGACTGACTCATGTGTTGGTGAGCGTGTAAAGTGGCGAGTGATGGACAGACAGACAGACAGATAGATAGATAGATAGATAGATAGATAGATAGATAGATAGATAGATAGATAGATAGATAGATAGATAGATAGATAGATAGATAGATAGATAGATAGATAGATAGATAGATAGATAGAGAGAGAGAGAGAGAGAGAGAGAGAGAGAGAGAGAGAGAGAGAGAGAGAGAGAGATAGATAGATAGATAGATAGATAGATAGATAGATAGATAGATAGATAGATAGAGTAGAGAAGACAGAGAAGATAGAGGGAAGAAAAAGGTTTCGCGGAACAGGATAGGGGACTCCGGGGGGCGAGTCGCGTTTAATGGGGTAGGTTGTGGATGTCGGTTAACGATATTTCGTATGATCGTGTAAAAGAAGAACATACGAGGTTTCATTGGTTTCTTTTTTGTCGTATGTTCGACGCGTATGTACGCCGCAGAGGCGTCTGTTTGAGCTTATCTGAAAAAGGGTTGAAAGCGATGTAGAGTTGAGGCGCGTTTGATCAACGATTATCGAGCTTCTGTGAACATTTATGAGCCGTTGATAATTTCAAAGAAATTTTAAATACTCAAGGTGTGTCTGAATATAATGAAGCAGCCGTGTTTGGCATGATTTTGGACTTTCCATTGATTCTCACCTTGTTATATAATTCCATTAATATTAATGGTATTGATTAAAATATTAAAACCTCCAACTAATTGCCATTAGAGAAAATTCTAATTTTAATGAGCTGGACTGAACGATGGACACATCTTTTAGACCAATATTCAAGTTCGGTTTTCTTGAAATTCCCACACCAGGCTGACTGTTCTGTTAGTGTAACAACACCTTCCAAATTATACTTCCTTTTACGGTAACCTTATTAACCAAATATTTGAATAAATTAACGATTAGCTTCCACTGTACGTATGTTTTATCTTATATGTTAGCTTTGTCATATTCCTCAAGATTGTTCTTTTAATAATTCGTAGAACAAGTCGAGATATGTTTGGAAATAAAAGCTTTAAAAAATGTACAAGTTCAATGTCTGTTCTTTACTTGCAACGTAATTTACTTAAAAATTAATAACTCGAGTCAGAAAATGATAGTTATGGAATTGCTACATAATAATTCCAAAAGTATTGTAATTATATTGTATTATGTATATTTCATTATTTTGAATATTCTGTTACATATTTTATAAAATGTCTGTGGTTATATCTTCAAAGAAATGGACGTCGAGTTATTGTAGAGAAAACAGAATAAACGTTACTTAATGTCGGCCATAAAATCTTCCATTAATTCATCAAAATATTTGGTCAATAAACTGTGGAAAGAAAATGTCTGATCTATGTGCAAGCAATGTCCACGAATTTGAATTCTCGGAAGAGGACACTGACGTGTAAACAATCCGATAGTCGGACGTCTCGAAGATCGATATCGTTGACGCGCAATGACAAACAACGTATCGTATGTTTCGATGTATACGCAAGTAAATGTGGCGTGTTTTGTGTGACGGTGGACAAAGGCGAGGATGTCGAACTTTCTCAAGATTGTCACTTTCTGTTCGTATGTATGCATTTTATAGACGCGGACGTGCGTACTTACAGCTCTCGATCTCGATATGGCAGAGCTGTCGGTCCATCGGAAAGTATTGCAGGTTCATTGGACACGATGCTGTGATCGTTAAACTGCAACAAAACGTAGAAGCAGAGCTGTCAGTGGACCGGTAGACGGCTACAGGAAAAGTCAATGTTTTCCAAGTTATCCTATCGTTTTCCCGTGGAAAACATCAAACGATATTCGATCTCGTCTACCTGAAACTTTCGAGCGGATTAATTTTAAGCTTCGCCGCCGATCTCTCCGACGGCGGCAACGATCGGTCGAGCCCAGGTAAAGAAAACTCTCTTCTTTAAGCGTGTTATTGTTCCGAGTAACGAAGGTGCCGATCGATAGGCGATTTTAACTCGAACGATGAGAACTTATTCATGCATACAGGTGCCTTTTCTTATCGATTTCCCTTAATGTTCCTCGTTTTCTACTCGGACCGCGGGATCGCCCTTGAGCCTCGAGATCCGGAAGGGAACGTAACGTAAAGGAAGGAAAGGGTGAACAGGGCAAAGTTAGGTATGCATGGATCGTCTGAATATAGGAGCAGCGTTAATATCAGAACACTCGGGGATAGGCCGGTCGAGGCAGACAAGGGGGATGATACGAGTGGCAGGGGAAAAATAGGGGGATGGGAAATGGCACCGAGCGATCCCGGGAACAAATTTGTCCTGGTTGGTACAATTGCTCCCTCAAGTGTTTTCGGTTGTTCCTGGCTGGTAGAGACTATCGAACCTCGGCTGAAATCGCGCCAAAAAATGGCAGTTCCCGTCGCCCAGAGAACTGTTCATAACCGTTCGCTTTAAAAGCGAACATAAAAAAATGTTTCGCGAAGGTTTCACGAATTTGAATCGACAGCAATCATGTGAAACCATTATCTGGGTTAATCTTTATTTTATTAATACACTTTTTAATTGATCTTGCACTAGAATCCGATTTAATATTGTTGCAAAGTGTATTTTGCCCATATTTGCCTTACTCTCGTCTAAAAAGATCTACATTTCACCTAAATGTTTATATGTTACAAAGAATATTTAAATATTGTTCCCATTTTTGCGATCAATATGAAACTGAGTCAAGATCCCAATTTAACTTGATTCTACTCGATATTATATTCAAGATTTAAATTATCAATGTATGAATATGTTGTTGCTGATTTCAAAGAATTTAATGAGCTGGTAATATATGTACATCGTATTCTAAAATGAAAATTCCATTTGCAGCAAAACATCTCAAAGAAATATAGTTGTTACTGTATTAGGAGATTCATTAATAAGGTTTTAGAAATATGTATTTGTTAATATGAGACCATTCAACTTTAGATTCTATTCGAACTGGCAAATATAACACTTTAATAAATATAATTTAAAAATAAAATTACACCCACGCTCACAAAGGTATAGGTTGAATTTTACTTAGTTTATTCCCTTTCTGTAAATTGTAACAGATTAAAGAAGACGATTATTAACATTTAATTGGCAATTCAAATGATTGAATCTCAAATGAGATGTATACATCACATTTTTCGTTCGTGCAATATAGATTTTCTTTTGCTGCTAGTATTATAAGTTATTAACTATAAAGTAGCTTAAATGAATGTATATACGGTAAAGAATAAATCAAGGAATAAAGCAAGTCATTTTTATCGTTTGTAATTAAACTATTTTGTATTGATAATATCTCACTAAACTTTTTTAAAATATAAAGATAAAGTTTTAAGTTGTACAAGTAATTTTTGAAATCCGAATCTTCTTATAACCTTCTACATATATTGTTCTTCTCATATAGATGAAGTCACTTAGATGAAGATACTTGGTCGCATGAAGCTCATTCATTCCATATTTATTTCTTCAGAGATTATACGTTAAATTTGTGTTTTATTTTCAGTGTGTAATATTTGTTATGTAATAAAAAATCGATCTATATTTTAAAAAGGGGCTTGTTTTAAAAAACAAATAGAAAAGAGCAGTTTTCTACATTCATTTCTTAAAAGTAGGTATACGTAATTTCAGAATGAATTATGCATTTTCATAGTTGGAGAGAAGGAGGAAAGAATCCTTAATTTTTTTATTCCAATGATCGTCACAAATATTACACTGCTTAACTATATCATAAAAGAGTATTAAGAGACTTGCATCATATTTAATAACTGATTAGAGTAGATTAGTTAAAATAAGATAAATTGCTTCTGCATTTCAAAACTTTATCTTTATATCTTTAAATAATCTTTAATTAAATAATAACCTTTAAAGACACTGAAACTTAAAAATTAAAACTGATCGTAGTCAATGCATCCTAAAAATTCTGTTAAAATGTGCTTTAACTCTTTGCACTCGAGTGGCGATCCCTAATATTATTAAATTCATTGGAATTCTGTTAGATCGAAATGAACGTCCTTATTTATTTATTTTAGATATGAATTATATGATGCATGCAATGCGATCTTCCAATTTTTAATTATGCAATCCAACATATCTTTTACATCCAATAAACTGTAACACGCTTATAGAGTTGAACCAATATTAACTACTGTCGCATTCAATAAACATATTAATTTTTGTAAGGATCGAATAAGAGCAACCATACCAGATGGCAATGCTATAGATTGAGACAAATGGTTTTATTTTGGAGTTTATATAAACCCGAGTGCAAAGGGTTAATCTAATGTATCAACATGGATCAAGAAAGTTTTCGTACAGACTTCAAAGTGAAATAATTTTTTTTTATAACGGACTTAAATTTATTAAAATTATAACAAATTAGTTTGTCAGACAATGGTGGAAACATTGTTTTCAAAACTTAAATTTGATTAAAATGATAAAATAAATTAAAGAATGTTTCTCAACTTTTTGATTTGCAAATCTCGATAACTTACATGCATACCGAAAATTTAATTGACATTGGTACATACTTTGCAATCTTTAATTATTTTTAGTTCACAACACCGTTAACTGATTCCGATAAAATTTAAAGTATGCATATAATCTACCGACATCTTCAAACCACATTTTTTAAATTTTCGTTTTAGGCTCAGTTAAAATTCTCGAAAGAACATCGTTTCTTAATATGCTATATTTAATTTGTCAAACAATCGCAAATGTTGGAAACAAGTTTTTGGCCACATGTTTAATAAACTAATCTCTGCGACATCTTAAAAACATGTAGTTCAGCTGTCTCGAATATACAATAGTTATTCCATTTCAAAAGGTGTACGAAAACTTTGTTGACTCACTGTATAATGAAAGTTAGCTTCCGAGTCCGATGAAAGTGCAATCCGACTGCGAATTGGTTAAAGTAAACACGTTAAAGAACGTAATGCAAGCAACAGAATTTCGAAACATACTGATCAGGGGAAATCACTTGTACTCACCGTATACTACGCGTGATGCTTCCCGAGTGATGAATACGAATGAACTCGTTGCTGGTGGTGGCGATGTGAAAGTACGACTGCTTTTCGTTGACGAAGAAGGTGTCGGGCACCCAGATGTTCTTGATGAACTCCGAGCCGACGCTGAGCGTCTCGACGCCCGTTCGTGGTTTGAACGCGAGCCTCGGGTCCGTCCAGAATTGCCGGAAGTAGAAATCCAGCGTAAAGTCCTGACACGAGACACGAGACGGTTTATTAAACGGCGAATCAGTGGGTCGGGGTCGGGGATTTTCGAAACGGGTCTACGCGCGTGAGCAACGTGGAAAAACGTGAAATCCGCTCGCAAATCGAATGTGGGGGAATCCGTGCGGACGAGCTGTGTTTCGTTTCCCGATCGGCATGCGATGATCCGCGGGTTACAATGGTCCCCCGTGGCTCTAACGAATAATGAAACGTGACGCGCAAACTAACGTCATTACGAAACCAATGCGTTCGTTAAAAATAACAAAATTATCCGCGGCACGTGACGAAGGAGGCAAACAGTCGACCGATACCCCGATACCGGATAACGGGACTTTCTATCAGCCCGGTTTATACGAATAAACAGATTTACATCGATGAAATACCATGATTTATTTGTTACGCTGACCACTAGAAACACGCGGTTTATCCGATGACGAACGTACCGGATACTGTCTCGGATATTTGGCAAGATTTAAAACAGTTACGTGGACGGTTCTAGTGAACGTGCCGTTCCATTCGATTTAAAAAAAAATAGTATCAAACTTTTAATGGTATTTGGAGGACGTTTCGAATAAAAGTTTTTAACGCTGCATAAAAAGATTTTCCGTAAATAAACGGTTAGGTACGTCGATTTTTCAGTTTAGAAGCTAAATCACGGTTTTCCACTTACTAGAACTACCAAGGTTCCATAAACTCGAGTCACAGAGAAACAAGCTTTTCGGAACCCGTCGGAGTTCTATTCAATACTATTTTCTGTTGCCAGCTATAATCGATAATTCAATGCAATCTATTTTGTATTTGTCCGTCAATCACCTAACACTTTGCACATGCACAGTGTGATGCGTCAAATGATACTTACATAGGATTAATATTAATTATACCGTGTCCGTATTTATCGAAATTCTCATGCAGTTTGTGTTTTCCCATTATTTCAGTTTGCGACGCTGCTATTCTAAAACACTGATCAACAAACTATGCTGTAAGGTGTATCATATATATTCGTACAAATTCCGTTATTATGTTCCACCAGGAGTAAAACTAAAGTGTCATATATCGAAAAGTTTAAGGACTTCATAAAAAATAGAACACAACGTGACGTTGCTATTATCGTTGGTATGTGTATCGTTATACGATTGTAGTTTTCATTGATTCAAGTCAGAGATGCACGGATTATTGAATTTCGTTATAGTTTCCTTTCGTTTTCCATTTACATATTTTCATATTGTCAATAATTTCTCTTAAATTTCTGTAAGTAAACAGAGATACAAAATTAGTCGACACAAGAGAACTTATGTGAACAGATTTCGTGCTTCTAGAACAAAACATTCAAACATTTTTAGATTGTCGCTCTATATCTTTCAATAAAATATTTCTGAATTTTCCTCTACACGGTATTTTAGTCTTCCGACTGCATATCCCGACCGAGTTAAATTTCTAGAGCACAAGGTAATCGCGGCGTTTACGCTAAATGATATTCCTTAGCCGCATCTATCGATTCTATTCGTAACGTCCTCAAAAGCCTCATCAAAGTACAGTGTTGTTCAAATGAGCTTTGTACCATCGTTCGCCCGTTAATTATCAACGAACGTGTCTCGTTGTTCCACGTTCCTCAGGCGTGTTTGTTTGTCGTTCGGGTGGAGGACGTTTACCGATACGCGCTAAACGATCTTTCCATGTGAAAGGAAAGAATCGCGAGAGATCATTGTACGCGAGATTAAAACGGTTGAGGAAACAGCGATACGTAACTGGTGATGGGTAGGGGGGGGGGGGGGCAGGGCGAAGTATAGAACGACGCGATCGGATAAGGGGGTCGAGCGATCGGTAATAGGTGGAGAAACGCAATTACTGAGATCGTGGACGTCGACCGGTACCTTGAAACCCTTGTCGACCGATACTGTCGGCGTCTCCTCGGCCGTGCAACGTGTCGTGGTTATCGTGCTGCGCGAAATCGGCTACTTGAACACTCACCTAACCCTATCGAGACCCCCTTCAATGTTCCAAACGACCCGGCGTTGTGAGCCGGCCCGGGACTAATTCGTTACCGACTACAACCTTCCTCAACGAACCGTTCCAAGACGGCCGGCCTGTCAGCAAACTTCTATTTGCGACGCCATTGTTTATTCGAGCAACTCGCCGGAATTTGGAAACTTGGCCATGTCGAGGCGGACGTTGCTGCGCAATATCGTGGTCACGGTTACGCTGGCTTAATCGGATCGATCCTGTTTTAAGGAATTGTTTGCACCTTCCTCTCGCGGCGTTGAACGTCATTAGAAGCAAATGAAATGGAGTGATTGTTGACTCGCGTCACGTGACTTGTACTGGGTATCTGGTAGCTAGTAGGACAAGGCTGGTCTACGTGAAAGAATAAGACGCGAAGAAGGAACATACAGTGAGCCACGAAAGTATTCGAACGCTCTAAAATAAAAAGTTTGACGCGAAAAAAATGTGAGACCCATTATGAATTACAAAATATTTTTATTCCTGTAATAACATACAAGTATTACGGTTATACATGTTAAATTTCAAGCGTTTTCGATAACATAAATAATACTTATGAAAGATTTATCGCCAATATCAGCTAAACAAACGCCATAAAAGTATTAAAGTTCGAACGATTAAAATTGGTAATATATTTTTTGCATAAATGTAGAGTTTTAATATTTTGTCGGTCCTCTATGAGCATTTATTATGGCTTGGAAACGTCGTTGTATGCTGTCAACCAAAGTTTCTGTTATTTCTGTTCCTATTTTGTTCCAAACATCAAAAATTGTTGTTTTAATCCTTCCTTGGAATTAATATTATATTTACTTAGTTGTCTGCAAATTTCTGCCCATAAGTGCTCAATGGGATTGATATCCGGACTTTGTGGAGATGTTTCTAACATGTGGGATACGTTATACGAGTATATGATCCACTGTTTAACAATATGTACGGTATGTTTAGGATCATTGTCCTGTTGAAAATGAAAATCATCTACTATTCCTAGTTTTTCCGCACTTTGCTTCAAATTATCCTTTAATTTCTGCCTATATTTATATTTATCTAATATTCCATCAATAATGGCGAGGATTCCAACACCACTGACCGCCATACACCCCCACACCATTATCGATCCTCCTCCATTCTTTGCGGTTGTACGTAGATTTTTAAAATCCATCTCTCTATTTGGTTTTCTCCAAATTTTATAACATTCATCGGGGCCGAATATGTTCAATTTACTTTCGTCCGAGAAAATAATGCATTTCCAAAAGTCTTTGTCCTTGCTTACATATCTTTCAGCGAAATTTAGTTTCTTCTGCTTGTTAACTTTGCTAACAAATGGTTTCTTTCGGGGAATACCACCATGAAAATTATATTCACGGAGGATTCTTCGACAAAGTTCCCGATAAACTTGTTTCCCAAAGCTATCAATAACTAGTGTCGCAAGTTTTGGAGCCGAAATAGTTGGATCCTTTTTTATTTCACGCACAATTACATTCTCTTCCCTTTTCGTTAATTTCTTTAGCCGGCCAGAACGGTCTTCATTCTGAAGAACTCCAGTGGTTTTTACTTTTTTTACTATCTAGTGAATAGTAGATTTACTTTTCCCTAATAACTGTGCTATTTCGGCATAGCTCTTGCCTTCATTGTGCCACTTGATTATCAATTTTCTATCAGTAATGCTGGTTTCGGACTTTTTTGAATACATTATTAATACAAATTGTACAATCTTCTTAACACTTCCAGAACTGAACAGGCGAAGTGTGTAACGTCAACTGAAGGAACCAATGTTTACAATTTGTCGAATTCAAGGATTGATTTATGTACAAATTTCGATCGTTCGAATACTTTTATGACGTTCGTTTAACTGATATTGGCAATAAATCTTTCATAAGTATGGTTGACGTTATTGTAGACGCTTGAAATTTAATATGTATAACCGCGATACTTGTATGTTACTACAGGAATAAAAATATTTTGTAATTCGTAATGGGTCTCACATTTATTTCGCGGCAAACTTTTTATTTTACAGCGTTCGAATACTTTCGTGACTCACTGTAATCTTTCATTTAAGGTCTCGTTTTTGAGAATACGAACCCTTTGCACTCGAAGGGCAATTTAAATCGTTGCTCTGCGGCGCCATTAAAATTGTTGTAACACGTCCCAAAATTATTTTTTGTCGTCAAAGCTTAAATTTAAATAATTGTTCAAAATGTAACTGTTATATGAGTGACGAGATTCAATTTCATATGTACAGAATGAATTTTGTTGTATAAAATAGAAATAATAGAAGCCAGTTATAAGCTGTCTTTATTATTAAGAACCACTGATATATTTTGATGAGTTTTCTACTCTTTTGACTTTTGATTTTTATACTTTGTCAAATGGATTTCTTAATTTGTCTACATTTAAACTTATAGTAATTAAAACTTGATTCAGTGTATTAATTCAGATTTTCCAGTCTAGGGGATTGGAAATGGAGTATCGAATAAAAAAATCCTATTATTTCTTTTTGACATATCTTTTGCAAATCGGTTACAATTACCAAATTTTGTGAAACCATTTAACGTATATACAGGATGAACTGCACGAAAGAGTTATTTGAAACATATTACACTGTTTTATTTAGTAACTAGAATATACCACATGAAACAAAGATTAGTATAACAAAATGTTTACCGAATATATCGGTGAATATTGTTACGACAATATCAATATACTTATATCTGGCATACTTTTGTTCGCTACGATAATAAAAAGGAATAGATTTTTCAAGAAAGAAGCTACTTGTTTACACATTTCCGTTCTCTTTTTATATAGATGTTTAATTAAATTTGAAATTTTAATGGACAAAAGCTTGAATAAAACTTATTCGTTATCAAATTGTTTCGCTAAATGTTTCTTTTTCTGTTTAAGTGAACTCCAATTTGATTTATTAATTGCAATAAAACTTAACTTGATTATTTATCAGACGCAGATCCTTTTGTCGTATCATTTAAATTCACAGAAAATTAATAGTTATTTTTTCTTTCTACGTAATGTACGTTAGTGAATGCTTCCTGAAAATTTTACCATTTATTCAGAAAACGAAAAAAGAAATCCAATTGTCTTTGCTAAAGGAAGGTTACATACGAAATGAAACATAAATAATCTTGTTCGCTTGAAACACAAAGAGAATATAACATTTAATAGATTACTTTTAATAAACCATGTGTAGCAGCTAATATTTCGGAATCTTCAATTGAGTGGATAAAAGAAGCATCAGTTTAATGACTACATGTAATTACGGCATTTTTCGTTATTAATCACTACAGATAATCCATAATTCATCGATTTCAATAGAAAAGCGATTCGTGCGTTATTGTACGATCATGGAGCCGGAGTTTCGACATAATTTGAGTGTTTATGGTTTTAATATAGATTGTGCGGAGTGTATATCGCGGCTGGCTTGGAAATCGTGTAAAATTCAATGACTTCCATCGATAATAAATGATACCGCCGCAGGTTATTTGTGTTCAGGTGAATGGAAGATCGTGAAACGCTCAATCAAAAATTTTACGCATCGCGAGGCAATCAGAGCGGAATTGAATGAACGCGATTTTGCGTGAAGCGGCTCGAGACAGAGATCGAAGTGGCGGGGATGAACGGAAAATGGATTTAATATTCAAAGGCCTCGTCGCTTTTAATAGTTGATCGCCGAGCAGAAATACTGTAATTTAAGCGTCTTGAAATAGATTTGCGCCCGGCGAAGAAGTATGACGCGTTTTCAAATATTCAAGGATCTTCGCTTAAACTTTGATTACATCGTTCGACTTTATCGGGCTGAGAAGTGATTTCATTTCAACGCCGGGATCGTCGGCGAATTCATCAAACGTTGTAGCGTGCTGTTCGCCGTAAAATTTGCACTCGCTCGGCGAGTAATTCGTCTGATAAAGAAAGTTTAAGTAGCCGAGCGGGGGAGTTCGAGTGCAATCAACCGAACTCGATGGCTAGATTTATTATTCGAGGTCAAAGATTCTTGATTATTCTATCATTAGGGGAGGTGAGGGTAGTAATTACGCGTGGGCGCATTTAAATGCGTTTCAAATTTTATGAATCAGCGGCGACGTTATTAAAAGTGAGCGTATCAAACTCGAACGATATACTCGTCGATCAGATTCGAGTAAATTCCCTGTGTTTTCTACTCGACAAAGAGAGGACGTTTGTCCGATGGGTCCTTTACATTTCACGTTCTTTTATATTACGCCATTTTGTCTTTGAACGAGCAAACAGTAACATACGATTCGCTTCTTTATTGGTCGAATTTGTTTTAACATTTTGTCTTTCCTTTTGGGCGATTCACGATCAACCTTAATAATTTTCAATAATTTTGAAATAGTGTTTCAATTTTGACAAAATCAATTTCACAAAAACCCATTAGGTTAAACCCGTTAGGTTAGGGTCAGGTATAATATTCATTGTTAAACTGCAGATCTTTGTGCAAGATACAAATTATCTAAATTAATTGTAAGAAATATAAATGTGAATGAAAATATTATTTCTTTTTTAATGATTGCAATAAATTAAAAATACTGTGATATTGTTTTCAAACTCTTCTAATATCTTTTTTGTTTTTATTCGATCCATTTATTTTTGTCAAAAATGTATAAAATTCGCAGCCTATTTATTAATCTTCATGGTTTCGTACAAAATACTTTTGGTCCTGAATTATTTTCGGCGTCTTTTAATTTGATTCCCCGATTCGCTTATAATACCAAGAAATTCTGAATTTCAGGAGATAAACTTATGAAACGTCAAAGACTATTTATTTCACCAAAATACTTTTGTTGTCTTCTCTGTCGTTCTTGAGATTAATATTTGAATATCTTAAAATTAATCTGCTCTTAACTAGTTGAATTTTTCTCGTCAGTCACTGTTATATTGAAATTCCCTTTTTAATTCTTTTTTTAGCTGGCCACAAGTCATTTTATCGATCTTAGGCTCCGTTTAGAACATATTGGAATTTTATACCTCCAATGAACATTGGGCACTATAATATACCAAATTTCGTTCACAGACTGAAGTTTTAACAATTCTTTCTTATTCAATTTTCACACATGCATGGTTTCTTGCAGTTTTAATTGAAGTGAAATCATTGGTTAGAGCTCTGAATATACTTTAATTTCATGCCAGGAATAAAATTAGAACATGAAATATACAATAACTGTTTTTCACGACAAATTCGTGACCAGCTTCAGTTGTGGTGAATGTCGAAGACACAGTAAACAGGGTTCTACAGGTGAAAAACTTCATTGATAAAAAGATCGTTCTCTTACTTTTATCGTGACTGCGTTGCAGTCTTTAAGTAGAGAGCAATTAATAAATGGTAAAATTTTCAGTAATCAACTGAAACAGTTTTTAAGAAACAAACTAAGTTCCAAAAATGTGTTAAAATATCTATTTAAGCTTCACACAGGATTTTAGTGTGGTAGTTACTTTCGAGAAAGCAATTACTACGCTCAACTATTTATATTTTCTACCTTATTGGTTTTGCACCGTAATGTTAATTTGAATTCAAAAGATCAAGAGAAACAAATAAAACCTAATACATATAATAAAACTTGACTTTTAGTAGCATATCAGTATGGCAGTGGTCTTTTATTTCTTACGAAATAGTGTTTAAGTTTAACTGCTTATCTTACCAGCTATATACGTTTCCAGCACCCAGTAAATTGGAAAGTAAGAAGTAATTCAGAAGCAAATGAAATTTCTTAGGACACTTAATGTATGCCTTTTAGTAGAATTCGAATATGGCAGTACAGTAAATCCTCTTCAATAATTGTCTCTCATTTTATAGACAGAAATGGACAATTTGAGAAGAGGAGATACGATTATTCGACCCTTGCGGCCCGTTTTTATAGTCGTTGCACACGGCAACTATAAAAATGAGCACCGAGGCTCGAATAATCGTATCTCCTTTTCCCAAATCGTCCATTTATGTTTGCAAGCTGAGGGAAAATTGGAGAGTATTTTCGGTTGTCTGTTACTTTTCATATTTATGAAAATTTATATAATTTATGTAATTTATGATGTGAACTTATCTTTTCTATTATATTAATTTGCATTATTATACGAATTTGAGATAACGCGATAAAACTGAATCGAATTTATGTAACACAACCAATTAAGTTTGTTCTATAGGTGGATATTAATATGGTAGTTTGAGATACTTTAGGACACGAAACGTTGTAGGAAACGCGCATACGTTGTTTAAAGAGAAAAAGTGCTCTGGCACGAAAGTCTCGAGAAAGCGATCTCTGTCGTATCATGAATCCTTCCGAATCGAACATTTGCTATCGGGAATTTTTTTTCTCGCGTCGTCGGAGAGCGCAACGGAGATATTTGCAATTCCAATCTCGCGCGGCTCAGCCTGCACGTATATTTGCGTTTCACTCCTAAAATCTGGACGATAGTTCCCAGTTTCCCAAGATAATTCGATACAACTAGAAATTACACGGCTCGAACCGAGCCGTAGATTCCTGTCGACGTGCTCGATCTCAGTAAGGGGAGTAACCCGCGACGCGAGGGTATTTCGTGTGTACACGCGAAAGCGGTAAGGGTGCATGGACCGTGTATATGTATATCTATATACATATATATATGGTGATCATATGTATCCTATACATATTTACTACGGCTACTTGGGCAACAACTAGTACGAGCAAACATGCAACGAGACCACTATCGAAGCGGCATGCACAGACAGTGCATCTACTACGCGTGTATGGAGAAGAAACAATCTTACGTCTAAACTGGAATTATACTTATGTCTAATCGAACTTCGGACTTGGCAATAATATGGCAACGATAGGCGGTGGGATCTGAAAGTTTCTTGGAAGACTCGTCACGTGAATCCTAATAACAACTTCTTACGTGACACTATGCGTCTCGATGAAATTGTTATTTGTGGAACAATACCGATGGATCGGTTCTCTGTTCTAATATCTAGGTGATCGAACTCTGTGGACTTGGAAACAGTGGGATCTGTAAGCACTCGGATTTTCAACGTAAATTCCACATAACACCTGCGTTTGCATCGTATATTTCCATCTCGACTTTTATCGAGTATCGATAAATCATTTCCAGAAAACACCTACTGCTAAATACGTGAAAGACGGTAGATGCACGATCCGAATGTTGATAGTAATCGCAATGGTATCGGATTTTACGATTCTTAATGCTTCGAAACTTTAATGGCACCTGTCTTTTCTGGTTCATTGTTTGCTCTATTTTTTATTTAAACTATCGCTGTTGTAACGTTGTATTCTTATTTTACAATTCAACTGCAGATGATGGTGGCAGCGTATACGAGAGTTCTAAAACTTTCTGTTTCGGTTACCTAATCTAAATTCTAAACTCATCGATAACAGAAGCACGCAATACAAAAATATAAACATAGAAAGCGGAACCGGTTACTGTGGCGTGGCCAGTCGCTGTGCCTTTGGCTTGTTTTCGAGCCTAACTAACTTTATGTTTGTAGAATAAACTTTTTTATTCAAAAACGGACGAAATAAAAGAATAAAAAAATGTAATATGTCTTATTCGATAAATATAAAGTTAATTACGTCTAAAAACAAACCAAAGACACCGCAGTTGGATCACTCTAGAGTAAAGTGCTGCTCACGTGGTTCAGTCCGATATATTTACACGCACGATACGTATCGCGAAAATGATTTTTCTATAAATGGAAGCTACGGAAACGGTCGCCATCTAGCACACGAATTTGCCAACGGCGAGTGCAAAGTAGCGAATACTGCGCGATTCCATCGCCGATAAATAACGATTGCAGCTATAAATCCGGCCGTTACGCCGTGGACTCGCATTCTTTTCTCGCGATGCGCGAATCTATGATTGTAATATTTTCTTTTTTTCGGAGCGAGTTTTTAAACCGTTCGCGTTGACAAAAATTTTATGACCGTAGCGAGCACGCGAAACTTTATGAAATTTCGGTGATCGTTATAGGTGCGAAATTTTGCCTCAGAGGTCCATGGAACTTTTCGAATAAACTTGGACATTCTACAACTCCAATAACGGCTGACACTCGGCTCGACGTTGGTGGAAGGATTTCAACCCCCGGCAAACGCTTGCCCACTCTTATCGACCCTGTGTATACGTAGGCGTGATATTTTTCTGACGTTTTCAACACGTCCAAGCTAAATAAATATGCGATTTCATTTGATTGTATCACGAAAACGCCGTTTTCAGGTCGAACCCACACTCCCGTCCATACGTCCATCGGTGGACTGCGGAATTTTATACATTTTGTCGCGCGCGGAAATGTCGGGAAAACTGCGACACACAAGACCGAGTTTAATGCAATTTCACTTCACTTTGATCGGTTTCAACGAAATTGTATATTTGCGGTAACTTCTACTGTCTACTTGTCAGCAAATATGGAACAAGGATGAAATGGTCTCATTAAATCTTGTAATGAGTTAGGTTCACAGATTACACGTGTGAATTCCATTTCTGTGCTTTGCAAACAATTTCAATTCTTAACTACTGCGGTAGATTCTCAAGCTTTTTTTATTTTCTGCAGTGAAATTTGAATTTCTTATTGTATTTGAGTGAGTTCACTCCTGTATATATTTTATATTTTTGAATTCGTAGTAAAAATGGTTAAACGAAACACAGAACAATGAGGACACAAGGAGAATTTACAAACAGCGTTACATTACTATCGCTGAATTGACATCATTACAAGATGAATAATGTATTTGTTTAATTTTTATTTTGTATAATCGATACAATTTTTATTTTACATAAAGGTTTACAATCTAGTAATGAATATAACAAAACTAGTTTGTATTAACGTTCAATGTATCATTGAATGTAACAGAAAGATTTGTTACGCTACTGTTTATGAATTCGTGATACAATTATGAATCCTTTTATTAAAACATTCATAGAAAAAATTACGATTCTATTGATTAATAAATTTTAGTGATCCATTTTTATTGTAAAAGAACCATTGTTTACTACAATTTAACACGTTAAGCGCCATATCAGTCACCGGTGACTGATAATATACTTACTGTTTGGACCGTGTTAATCACCGGCGATCAAAAATATAATATTTAAAAAATTATATTCTTCTACATAAATAAATTTTAAATAATTTTGTGATCATAGAAGAATGTACCCAAGTATTACTTGTTACCGAAAAATATTTTAATAAGTATTTAATTCGCAGGTTTCACAAAATATTATAACGCCGGCTAGGCGAAAAAAAAGCACAAACATCTAAAATCTAAAAATTTATTTGATAACGTTTATTAGTTGGAGAAAGGCTAGAATGAAACAGTAATAACAAATTCCATTATCGTTGCGATAGTTTTCTATTCGCTTTTACTGTTTCATGGAAGACATTTTTGGTGTGAAATTATTATTTTGCAATGAATTTGTCGACAGTAATCTCAGTCTATTCAAAGTCAGTTTCGGGAGCCAAATCGTTTCCTCCATTATGTTTCCATTATCAGAGCGTAGAAGCGTTTGCCGTTGCGAGGTTCTGTATGCGGATAATGTGAAACTTATGTGACTCATTTTACGGAAAATTCTATAGCGCTTTTTCAAATACAACGTTGCTATTAACATTCCGCTCTCTTTAAACAAACTTCTACTATCTCCTATCTCCGTGCTTTATATTCGTGCTTTGTTTTAGATTCGTTTATGGATTATAATGCAAATCTAAACTTTGCGTTATTTTACTTTTTCAATATAATTACTACTTCCCAAGCGAATTGTAATTCTGTCTGTTATGGGAAGCTGGTACGAAGTTTAATAAAATTACACTTAAATCGATATTACAAAATATAATGGAACAGGTAGTTACGAAACTGCAATCCGGAAAATCGATTAAAACTTTTGTAAATAGGTAAAACTGGAAATATATCGTGCTTTTCTGTGAAATTAACATGTTTATGGTTGACTGCACCTCGAAAATGGGTCGAAAGGAACGCGAAATTGTAAATACCATTTCGGGAAGAAATTTTTCATTGATCCCGTTATGCGAGTTTGACGGCGTTAATTCTCGTTCGTTTATTACAGCAAATGAACAACGTCGAGTATCGGGATAATCGTAACTCGGGAGCAAAGCGATACGTCTACTTCATTCTTTTTTCCATCTCTTCAGCTCTCGAAGTTCGCCCTTAAAGCTTGAATGTTACACAACGTATTCTACTGTTCGATATCCGGTATTTTTTTATCGTTCACCGAGATGCTCATCAATGAGTTAGTCAGACTCAATTACCATCGTATTCTCCGCAGCGATATGTACACGGAGTTGTTTGTTATTAATTGGGGGATCCGTAGCGGGCGCAAGTGGTTTCTGACTCGAGTTCAAAAAGCGACATTAATTAATTAAAGTGGGCTCGAAAGTATCTCCGTCGTTACGCGGCACTGATGTCACTTTGGACGAATGTTATCATGGCAGGAAGCTTTGCCTCGTTTGGCGAGTCTCCAGCTGCAATGTTACGTTAGACATCTAATCTCTCGTTCCTGTAAATTTTTTAATTCCATTCGTTTTTGTCACGTCTCGCTCCTCGATCTTTGCAGAAAGAGAAATTGCAATTGCTATTCTCTAGCACTATCTGTATTACGCTAGCTTTTTGTCTATTCCTTATTCTTGGTTGACATTGATTGCAGGTAGCTATACTGTTCAGATATTATTTGTTATTAATTTTATTTTACGAAATTTGTCAACCTTTTCTGTTTATTCAAGTCATTTGGAATGTTTAAATAATTGTTTTAAGAAATAATTAAATACTACTTGGACTACTTCCTTTTTAAATTTATTAACTAGGTGCTTTATTTTTTTGTTTTATTATTCATTTCTTCTTTTAACAATTTCAGTGATTCTAAGTCTTTTGAACATTTAAAATATTAAACTTTACTGAGATGTTATTCATATTAATTGTTATTAGATTTTACATTTTGTATTGCTTGCCAATGTATTGCAAAGTAATTGT
Organism: Augochlora pura; assembly: GCF_028453695.1. Classification (NCBI taxonomy): domain Eukaryota; kingdom Metazoa; phylum Arthropoda; class Insecta; order Hymenoptera; family Halictidae; genus Augochlora; species Augochlora pura. The sequence goes on along the minus strand of NC_135774.1, from coordinate 4,810,501 downwards.
AACTTTATATTAAATTTGCAACGGTTTCCATCTTTAAAATGATTCAGGTATTTATTACCTGTGTTCTGAAGGTTAGTACAAGGTGTAAAGTTAATAAGATTACCTTCTACACGTATAGATAAATACACATATTTCATATTTTACTTCAATTATTCTGATATACGAGATTCACGATTTCCAAAGCTTGATGACTTTAGTTCGATCACGTTATTCTTCCGACAACTTTTGTTAATGAGGTACAAAGTAACGCTGTAAGTAACGTTAGATGCGTTATACTTAATCCTTTCACAGTCTTAGACGAGGTATTTATTACAACGGTCTTTCTCTGTTCCATTTAGAAACGAGGTAACTCGTAGTCTCCTTTTATTAAAATATTTCGTGGGGGTTTAACATTGTATTTTAAATCATACGAATCTTACTCTCTTCTTGCAATAAATATTTTCAGTGTTACACAAAATTTTCTTTGCATAAGTTATACCACTTAGGGTCAAATCGAAGCTCAAAATGATAAAGTATTGTCTTTGTAATTATAATAGTGATATTTCACATACAGCTGCAGCTAAAGAAAAATAGCTGAGTGAATGCAGTGGACTAAATAATTGTTTGCACATTCAGTGTTTTTCGAGTAATAGTGTGAAAGAATATTATAGCGTATTGATAAAGTTTTTAATACTCCGGCACACGTATATTAATGCATGTACGTTTAAAATCGGTAATGACTCTATCGATAATTTACTGTGCAAAAATAACACGAGTAATTCAAACGTTTTGTGGTAAAAAGGTATTTGGAGATTGATAACTGGTATAGTTACTGAACATTTCAAGCAGGTATTTTATATGGAAAGTAACAAAGAATCAATTTGTAAATACTAAGGGCTTATTCGATCTTCTGTATTTTCAGATTACAATTCATTAATTCTTCTTTTAACTATTTTAGTATACACACTGATAAAGAATAGTTTATTTCTCACGATTTAAAAACACCCTCTTTAGATAATAAATACATTATCATTGCAAAAACAATTGTTGTTGCTTTTCTTATTACGTTTTATCTCATGGATCATCGATATGAAAATATTGTTTCAACCACCGGATTTTGTTTTACTGTTATCATTTTTGCACGAACAATTCGCGTTTCCAAACAGTGCATGTTCTCCCTACCTGCAATGAAATATTGAAAAGTCCAGATTGTATCAATGCACCATTCTACAGCCAAAATGCTTTAAAAAGAAAATACGAGCGCACGAATACTCGTCGGATTCACTGCAGCCCATTCAATAAAATGCTAGGCAAAGAAAGAAAGAATGCGTTTCGTTTGAAAATAAAACGAAATAAATTCGGTTGATACCTCGTCCAGGAATATGAAAGGGTTAAGGGCGCTTTGTAGCAGTTTCTTAGCGATAAGCGTCCGCCTAACTATAGCTTAGAGAACAGGTTAACGAAACTGTGTTACTGAAGCGTTCCAAAGCAGAAGCCAGCTCGTAAGCGAATGGAAAATGAAAAACAATGAGACATAGACAAAGAAGAGTGAATATGTATATAGAGAGAGAAAGAGAGAACGAGAGAGAGAGCGAGAGAGAGAGAGAGAGAGAGAACGAATGAAAGACAGAAAGAAAGTGAGTGAATAAGTAAGAAAGAAAAGGAAAACAACGCAGTCTGTGTACGACCAATGACGGAAGGCGAAAAAGGCTCGTACGAGGACGCGTTCCGGCCCAACAAATTGCATTGTGCTCTGTTTTGCGCCTCGACGAGTGGCTAGTCCGTGTGTACGCGTGCCCATATCTCGCGACACAGCGTGGATTTTCATGTGCGCACGATTACACAAGCCCACCCACGCACGCATTCGTGCCACCATCCGCGCATAAACACGCACGCACTTTCACACACAGATAAAAAGATAATACTTCAATGTGTACGGCGTAATAGTGATTCATAGCGACCAGAAGCGTACTGCACACACTGACAATGATACAGCTCATATAGGTGTCGGTATTTATACCTATAATTATAAGAAGTATATATATAAGTTGTATATATATTATATATATATCTACAAACAATGTATTTGCATATGATATCTTGACTGTAGTCGCAACGTCGCACGAGCTATAGTACTCTCTGTTTCTAATGCGATCGTCGTCGGCTGGCCAGAGGGAAGTAAGGATGTGCGGGTCACGGTTTTCTCTTTGTTCATCAAAATTGTTCTCATGGTCTTTCTTTCACCACAGTTCGCATCTTTTTGATCTTTGCCGTTCGTTTACCGGAGACGTCGTTCGTTTGACAAATCGCGACGTCCAGATCTACATGGAAAAGTGGCAGCACGGAGCAAAAGGATGAAGAGATAGCTACCAGCCCGCAGCGTCTCGCGAGATTCCTCGCCGATGCGTGCTCGCTGTCTCGTAGGAAGAGATGAAACGGGTGTGGCAAATTGAAGGGAAGATTGGCTTCTTTGCACCACGGCCGGGACAAGTTTCTGTGCGAGCGATCGCCGGCGATGTTTCGACTTGTCCGGCAACGGAATAGCAACGGGACAGGAAGCAGGATAGAGGGAAGAGAGGGAAGAGAGGGAAGAGAGAGAGAGAGAGAGAGAAAGAGAGAGAGAGAGAGAGAGAGAGAGAGAGAGAGAGAGAGAGAGAGAGAAAGGAAGGACATATCGTGGAGGCTCGCCAACGGATATAAAAATCGCGAGTCACGTCCCAGGTGACAGTGTCGACTTGATTTGGTTTCCGCACAGGGCTCAACACCTGGGGTCCAGTCTCATACATTCAGCTCCAAACTCGTTCTCTGGAATCCGATTGATCGCCGAGCTCCTTTTCTACGGTTTCACGAGGAATTCCGTATTCGCTTTCGTACGAAACAATTCTTTCCTTTTTACGACTTCGATTCGCTGTTTCGAATTTCGAGAATCACCAAGGCGTCGTGTACGCGACCCGAAGGAGCGTCGGTCCAAGATCACGGTAATTTCAGATCGACAGAGATTGATCCAGCATCGGTTTGAAACTGATTGCAGACACCGGAACAGATACCTTTGAACACTACAGGAGTATACGCAATACACAATACGCCATATAATTACGCTATATACGTATCTTAAATATTCAGAAAAAAAACATATACAGTATATATATATATACGTACATACGTATGCAATATATCGGGTATACGAGAAATATATATGTAGGTATATATATATATGTGTATACACACATATGTATATATGTATATCGTACGTGAGGCTGTGTACACGCTTATATACGTATACCACTATAGAAGTTACGAAGAATACGTGTACGTCTACGCGTATATATGCGTGCCTCCAGCGTATGTGCGGCCTGCGGTGCTCGAATTGCGATTCCACCCCCTAACTCGGCCAAGTACGGTTCGCGTAGAATTTTCATGTCGGTGTTTTGTAAACGGGAGGCATCGTCGCACGTAATTTCTGGCGATAGAGGCGGCAGAGGCAGCGGCGGCTCTCTCCGTTCGATATCGTAGCACGTCCCTGCCATCGAGAGCCGAGTATGTTTGAAACACGCTCGGCTCACTTTTATTCCTCGGCTCGTAAATCCCTTCTACGCGATAAAACGAATCGCCGGAAAACGATATTGCGGGTGGGACAACCGTAAAAAGCGTTAGAGCGGATTGCCGCACGGTCGAACGCATTTTTCGGTGGCCGGGTTCGTCACCTCCCGTCGCTTTTTGCGGTACGTTTTCGTTTACCGCCCCCGCGTGCACCGCCTCCGCCGCCGCCGCCGTCGCCGTCACCCCCGCGCCACATCTCCTTTTCCCGTTCTGTTGACCTGTCGTCGCCGATTCGAGCATCGCGGGTAGGGCCATGCAACAAGAACATCGCAAATCGAATTAAACGAGTCAACCATAAACCATAAACGAAGTGGACAAGAATATATCTTGCGAAGACTGTGGAACGTAGCAAGGTTCCCTTGTAACAGTTCAGCCAACCAAACAGCTGTGACGAGCTATAAAAACGTAGGTTAGTAGGCCATCCGTGTAGTGTACGTAGTGTGGTATGCTGGTATACGTGGCATCTGTACTCTCGTGTACATAGAAACGCGCGCATGTAGATGCAAATTGTCATGTATGGGGGTGTCTCGGTCCGTCTGAGCACGAGCGTTTGTGTGTTTGCTGTGTTCCGTGTGAATGTGTGTATACGCCAATATGCCCCTTGCTGCCAACATAAATATCGCGAGCCGCGCATTGCCTGCGGGTCCCCTGGCGCGCATTTTTTCGCGTTCGCTAGTCGAGGATTTCCTCGAGACTTCCAATCGACGAAGGAAATGCTTCAATTTTGACCATTTCGCGGCGCACAAACGAACCGGCGGTGACTCGAATCGTCCGAATACCTCCGCGACGTAGTTACCGGTCCCCGATCACCGAATTCCATTGGATTCGCTCGAAGAACGAAGTGGTAACTACATGAATATTCAGCCGAATATTTATTAGAGTTACGTGCTCTTGCGCGCGCGCACGCGTTACCGACGCGACCGGCCCCCTCGCTTCCCGCCCTTCGATCGAATGTTGTTCTTTCGAATTTTGCGCAGGCTTATGAATATTCACGGAAGGGACCACACACGCGCGCGCACACGTCGTCCGATAATCGTGAAACAAACAATCGGAAACAAGTGGCATAGTGGGAGGATGAATCGGCGCGATCGGGATGCTGATTCTTTTGCTCGGATGTCGCGGCCAACACGATTAATTCATGATGATTGGCGTCGATCGATCGCTTCGGCGCGGTGATTCGATCCGCGAAAGACGTTATGGAAAATGAGAATGAGAAATAGACAGAAAGAGAAAGTGTGAACGAGAGAGAGAGAGAGAGAGAGAGAGAGAGAGAGAGAGAGAGACAAAGAAAGAGAGTGAGAATGAAGAGTAAGATTGCATTTTGCAGCGATTCCTCTCATTGAAACGGTGTGAAAGATGGGGTTCTCAGGGTTACCCGTCGATACGAACGATTCGTAGGGAAGAAAGAAATGATCGAAAACGGCTGTCGATTGTGAGTTCTGTATGAGTTTGAGAATGCAAACTGTACCATCAACACTTCGGACACGGAGCTGATGCTGAGGACATACATGGTGACGCCGACCTCCACTGGTGGACCTGCAATCAACAAAACCATCCGGCCTTGGTCGCTCTGATTACCCGCTAGTTTCTATGTTTCCGTACATGTGACAGGTAGATTTGTACGTAGACAAGAACCTTATACAGTTCGTGGCTCACCCCTGACTCACGGATGGAAGTATGCCTTCGTCGAGTTCGAGAGAAATTTAATACGGGCACCTATTACAGAAGCGTAGGTGTTCAACGCGGCAAGCGTACTCGATCGAACCATTCAACGAGCAGAAACCTTTACTAGCATTTTTGAAACATTATGTTCGACTATATTTGCAAAGAAAGCACGAAAGTCAGGGGTAAAATGCAAGCGTACAAGTCGAAGAGAGCTCGCACCCTGCACGGAACCAAATCAACAGCACTCGTCGGCCACGTTGCTTTCCGAGCTAGAAGAATTATTCATACTTGACTCGTTATATATATATATAATCCTTAACTATTATATATATATCCATATATATGTATGTATATACATGTATACGTGAATACGTATACATATATGCATGTATATTACATTATATGTGCCTGTAAGCATATATGATAAATATGTACATATATGTATATATTATATTATATGTACACATATGCATATATTATATTATATCTACATACATGCATATATTATACTATATATACACATATGCATGTGTACATACTCGGTGTCTCAGAACCTTCAGATCATCTGGAAGGGGGGGATTCCTAACGTAATTTGAAGTAACCTTTTCCTTAGCGAAAATGTTAGTTGCGTCTTCATGAATGAGTGTATTAGCGAATGATATGAACTAATTAAAGAGCGAGAACGAAAAGAGCTCCGCCTTGGCGGTCACTTCCGTGTCACGTTAGCTATCGCACCAGCTGTATTCGCTCTGTGATTGGTCTGCGGTTTTCGTTAATAGCTCGTGAACAAACTCGTAACCAACATTTTTGCTCAGAAAAATGTTATAACAAATCACATCAGAAGCCACCTCTTTTCGAGTGCAATCGAAATTCTGGGGAACTCTGTATTACATGTATATATATCCACCCATCAGAGTCACGTAACAAGGTGACTTTACCTTATTCAACTATCATCATTTCTTTCGTTTTCGTTCGTACCACTCATTTCTTGGATGTTTCTCGTTACAGATTTCCCTTTTGTAACGATTCTCGGTCTCTTGTTCCGACGGCCACCGTTACTAGTCGAGCATCGTGTTTATTCTAATTGGCATTGCGCTAGTAACACCCGTGTGTCTACGTGCGTATGCGTCACGAGACGTTCAGACCCGTGTACCGTTTGACATTTCACGTTCCCCGGTCTGGTCCCTCTCGTTTAATGTTACCTGTTCCACTCCCCTGATCGGCCTGCCGGTTCTCGTTTGTTCTCTCGTTTCGTAAACGTAATAGTAATCGCTATCTCAGATCTAAACTCGTGAAACGGTAGAACTAGTTCAGAGAAACACATCGCTAAATTGCTGTCATTGTCACTGCGATCGTCGATTCCGGGCGAATCTCATTGCTCGCGGATCGGATTTTCCAAACAATTCAATTCACCGACCGAAAGCTATCGAACGGACGTGTTTTGTCTTTCGGTTCTAGTTTTTTTTCTTTACGATTCTTTTCGTGTTTCCAGTACGTTGTCATTGAGACACGTGGAACCGGGGTCTTTCTCGAGTTCGAAAAAAGAAAAAAAACGAACGTGTGATACGTGCGGTGTCAGACACAGGGGGTTCGGGGCTTGGGGTTGGGATGGTTCGTGGAGGTGAGAAGGTATCGTGGTCGTGAAGGTATTGTGATGGCGGTGGTGGGTGAGTCTCGAGGGGCAGGGTCGACAGGGGGCTTTTCGGGCGGAATAAAATATAGAATAATAATAATTGTAAGTGGTGGCAGGCGGGCAGCCCATCTCAGCAACCGCGGCATAGCAGCTAGCGTCTAAAAATGGTCTAACGGGACGGTCGTGCGTATGTTAATATCCAAAATTGAACAAGATACTATTGTTCTACTACAGAGGAAACAAAAGTGTTCGTTCGAGTCGTCGTTCCGGACAATAGAGCAAACCACGCTTCAGACAGCATAGGCTAATAAAAGTAACAAGCAGGAGACAGTGAAATATATATATGTAATATAGCAAAATGTAAAATATATATACATATATATATGCTTATAGTATGAGATATTATACGTAACATGTACATATATATATGTATATATATTTGTCTACACTCGGAAAAATGTAAGATCGAGAATGATTAGTGGCCGTTCAGAGAATAGTATCGTCAACGTGACGTATAGAGATTCGATTAGAAATTAAGTGAGATATAGATAGAACGTGTGCCTTTCTATTAACTATATAATGCGTGTACAGATACAAACCATCTGCCTACTATGTACTATACACGAACCAGACGACTGTAGCAAGAATCTACAGAAATTTTTATCGTTCCTCATCTCCTCTGCTCCTTCTTTTTCGGTATATTATTTTTTCTGAGTGTAGCCTACGAGTTTTTGTGAGCACTTTTATCGTTTCACACACGCGAAATAGTACTTTGTCCATTTTTGGTTTAGTGTTGTTCTGATGGAGTATCGTGTTGCGGTTTCCGCGTGTCGTGTACTAGTGTCGTTCCCTGTTCCATGCACGCGCATCATTATTCTAACATTAATACGAGCCTCTAACATTAACGTCAATACCATGGCGGCCAGGCGAATTATAAAGGATCGTATCGAATCGATCGGAGCCCGTAACTACCGACGAGTATACTTCCCTGGTATAACATATTTTAAGCATAATCAAGGTTAAACTTTACTTTTACGAATATACATAAAAAAGCCAATAATCTTATTCCACTACCGAGTTTAGAAGAATCCGTAGATTCACAGGCAACAGGATATTTTGTTGTATCTTCGTTATGAGAAATTGTTTATAAGATACTTGAAACAGTTTTCATTCGTACAAACGTATGCTCTCAAATCGACGAAAGTTTACTCCGATGCCGCTTAATTAAATTGATTAATGTACAGGACAATGTACCGCTGGCGATGTTCACAGTACAATTATATAGATCACATTCATAGTACATTTATATCTATCGATTACTTAGGTATTAGTTCATTAAAATAATGACAATAAAATGTTTAGCAATAGCGTCAGTTATATCTTTCACCGTATTTTCAATTGTTTTGCGTAATTTAAGATTGTATTTGTTACAATTGTATTATGAAAGTTTATGGAAATTTCCATTTTCATAGAGAAACTTGGAACTTATTGTATCAAGTGTCATTGAATTTCCTGCAATGTTTTGACAGCTATAAACAGCGTGAACTGCTATCAAAAATTCTTCGAGCCTTTTATGAACTACAGACGTTTAATGTTCCTCAGTCTAGAAACGCCGTTGTAATTGGATTCATTTCTGCGTGGAGAACGCTCGTTAGTAATATGTATTTGAACGAAAAGCCCGTGAGTTTGAATATACTTTGTTCTCCTTGATTGTCAGTTGCTGTCCGATTAGAGATGCTACGCGTTGTGAAAATGAAAAACTGTTGGGATAACTGTCTGAACAAATAATCGAGGAGAAACTGGGACAGGCATCGAGATACTAGAACTACAATAAATATATCGCGAGACAGTTACGCAAGGCAAATGTATCACCGAATTTCAATTCTTTATTTGCAGGTGACAATTCGAGCAACCTGTACCTAGATTATTCTATCTGAAATTTCATTATTTATAACACAAAACAAGTCTATTACAAACGGTTTAATACATTTAAACGTTTTCTTTCTTTTCTTTGGCGTCTAGTTGCATTATACTGTTTCTTTGAAATTTTCACTTCGATAAATTATTTCATATAATATTTACGGTTTAGTTCACGGTTTGGAAACTATACTTTTTATGTTTTTTTTTTATACGTTTGGCAGTCTAGATATTCCTTTATAGAAAAATATATTGGCTAACTTTCTTGATTTAAGCATAGATTAGTAGAACTGGTTACTTTTTTAATCGTTTAATTTTTAATAAAAAAAAATTGTAATATGTTCCGTTGGATAAATATGAAGTTAATTATGCTCGGAAAAAAATCAAGGGTACAAAAGTTTATAAATCATAAGATGACTAACGAGAAATCCAAATAAATCAGTTTGGTCGTTTCTATTCGGTTCGGTGTGATACATATTTATTATAAATCTATTAGCTATCTGCCACGTTATTTAGACGCTAGCATTATGGTTCGTCTTGTCACCAAAGAACGTTTAACTCGTTGACCCGCGGACCAAAATAGGCGACGTGCTCGACGTCGATTAGTTTACTCGAATTGAAACGTATAGCGGCCAATGAAAATTTCGTCGATTTAAGAGCATCGATTCGCGTCCCGTCGCAGACCTTGCCAAGAAATTGGACACCGAGCCGGGGTGGAAGGGCTGCTCGAAGAGCGACGGTCCGATCGTAATCGTGTTACGCGATTGTCGCGGTTCCAGGCGTTCTCGCGAAACGAAGAGCAGATCAAAGGAGCACACAGCTCGGGGCGATGCGGTTCTGTGCACGGCAACCGAACTAATTTCATCGAGGAAGCGGCAATCGGCCCTCGACACGTACGATCGAGCGACGAACAGCCCCGGGACAAGTCCTCCTTTTCCCTCCTCGATCGAGCCAGATTAAACCTGTGAATTTCCTGTGGTCGGGCTGCAATTAATCGATTATCTTCCGCACGCCTCGAACCGATCGATCCTGTCGAGCATTGTTGCGCAATCAGCCGACTCCTATCCGAAAAGTAATCCGAGGGATTCTGTGAAAGTTACGGTGCAATATGCGCGATTCTGACAAAGACTAGTCTTGGCGCGTCTAGTCCCAATCGGCATAAGGCTCACCGAGAACATTGGCTCACAGTTCATTCCGTTCGTCTTCGAAACTCACGAATATATACTAACCAACTGATTTTAATCAAACTTATGAATAGTACGAAGTTCGAGATAATATCCGACTCGTCTTCTTTTATCGGCGATCGCTCCAATATGCAAGTAAAAAATAGATTTCAAATTAGCAAATCACGCTTGGTCGTTTATCTTCACGGAAACGTTCGACAGAAAGTTTTCTCAACATTCAAGTCGTCGTGTAAACAGAATTGTTTGAAATTCATTAATTCGAAAAATGTTTTGAAAATAACACTTCTTGCAAAGTTCATTCAACGTCGCTTGATCATCAATGCTTCCAAAAACTTCGTATATACTTTATACAAAAATATCTAAAAATGTTATTTGCCATAACTATTTTTCAAGTTACGAGTCTCTTGAGAATCCATTTACGCGGTTGCAATCAAGAATACATGGAGCCCGCGCACACTTCTGTCTTGTACGATTAAAAGTACCGGAAGTAAACGATCGAGCATACCTTGCGAATCCGTCTTTCATTACCGTTGCCTGCATACGAATGATGGTCGTTAAAAATGCATACTCGTCGGTTATTTATCGAAGCATTCTGTTACACGTAAGCTTGGGAAAAATCGGAAGAGGTTACTCGAGTAACAGCCCTCGTTGCTTACACTCCAATATTCCATTGGTAGAATGCGTATATACCGTGCGAGCCGCCCTTGCATTCTATCAATAGAAAATGGAAGTCGGTGCACGTGTGCGGGCGCAGACTGAATTAAATGAACCGAGAGCGCGTGTTTAGCGATCTCTTCAAAGCTCCGAGCGACGTTCCCAAGAACGGCTCGTTTCCGGGGTTGCTTGAAAAATATCGGGAAAGTAGCGATCTTCAATCTTTCGCGAATATTATGCCACCGGAACGGAATATCAAAGAGAGCTGGGGAAACTATATCGCGTTTCTGTGCGCGTGCATGCATCATCCTGTGTTGGTGTGTGCGCGGCCGCGTGTACGTCGTGTGCTGTTGTATATTCTCTGTTACATATTGAAATGGGTGTTCTTTTGTTTGTTTAACTGTGTGGCGGCACGCGCGCGTTTCTGTACGTTATATGTATGGTATGGTATGGTATGTGTGTGTGTTTGTGCGTGTATGTGTTTGCAGAGTGTCGGTATGTACATGAGATCATGGATATAACGATTGACGGCAATCGTTCTGTCAAAATACACGGGCACTAAGAATTGGTTGCTCGGGCAAAGGGGTGGGGGATGTTTTAAGTCGAACGATCGGAATGATTAATAAAATCGATTTTCAGCGTTTAATGACTGAGTAAGACCTAGAGGTAGTACCATTTTCACTTCGGATAGCGAGCTGATACTCAAGACGTACATGGTGACGCCGACCTCGACAGGAGGACCTGAAATCGAAGGTTAGTAAGACTGAGTCGGCCGTTTCCGGCCGCGGACAAGTTACACGATGGGGTGACTATGGCTTTTTTTTCACTGATCGTTAAATTACTCTCATTCTCATTACTTTCTAAATACATAGCTTGTTTACTTTTATTCTGGTTTATTGTTCTTTTTTTCATGAATTTACTGTGAGTGGAATGTCATGGTATATTTTTTTAAGTGGTATCGCTACGTCGGATGGATCGCTGAAAGTGGTAATTAGTCTCGATTAGAGGACTACAAATTGTCGTCTTTTTTTTTTCTCGTTCTTTCGGAACGTGTGGTTCGACGATGGTACAGTTACCAGGCTCTTATTTATTATTTGGATCCAGTGCTGTAACGTTGATCGTCGCGTGAATCTCGGTTAAAGTTGCTCGATTATGATAGTAGTAATCGCTTGTCGCTTCCTGAGAAATTGTACCCAAAACAGTACAAAGTCCTTTTGAAAGTGCGAGATCATTTATAGGGTCAGCTGCGTATGGGTATTTATGAAAGTTGAAATAATCTTAAATTAGTTATAATGAAATCTTTAGTGGTCCCGTGTTAGCGATCCTGAAAATTTTGTAGTAACAAAGTGAGTGATCTCTTAATGTACTCCAAATCAAGCCGTGTAAACACTTAACGAACCTTGAAGTATCGAACAATAAATAAATAACAAAATTGTAACAATGTAGTTTATATCACGTATGTATATTTAATAAGAATAATAGTACAAATATTTTGTTTGTTTATTGTTGTATTTACTTTCTTAATGATAATCGCATATTGTCAGTACTGTATGATTTTTTATTGTATTACTCTCTATGACAAAAACTTCACACAGAGTGCGGTTACAATGCGGTTGATAGTAAAAATGATAGAAGAATATTCTCGTGCAAATATTAATTTAGCACGTAAAATAAATGTTTATTAAAAAAAAGTAACATTTAAAATTTATTCAATTTTTTGTATATACAATTCCTCAAAAACAATATATTCCGATCGAATACCTCACTCAAATATGTACTCAACGCTCGACGAATATTTAAATTCAATTTTCTCGAAAATGGAGCTTCCTGCCCGAGGTCAAAGGACTCTTTTAGATTGCAGTATTAAAATTAAAATATCTCCAATATGTATGGGTTTCCACATAAATTGATTAATAGTTTATGCTCCCGGCACATTCGGCTCGATTTCATTTGAAAGGAGGCCCATGTTTTTAATTAAATACTTTTTCAATCATACGCCACCGAATTCAAAGTAAACTTTTCCCTTTTTCAATATCAACATTGATACAATTTAATTTAATAAAATATTTGAACACGACAGTTATATGCACATTCGACGATTTAAAATATATATGACCTCTTCAAAGTATTTATTTTTACCGAATGTACTTTTCAAAATATTCGTATCATTTTAGTTTCAATTAGAGATTCATTTATAGAGATCTATTTTATTCTACTTCTAGGCAGGATATGGTATAACATTCTATTGGTACTCATTACATGAAACAAAAATTTGCAATCTTGAAAGTACCACAATTGCAGTAAAACTGTATTTACATCAGCTCTGCTTGTATGAATTAAATTTTAGTAGCACCGGGTTAACTTAGTTCCATCCTAAACTAAATCCTTTTATATGAATGTGGCATCCTATTATATGAACGGATAATTTTAGTCAGTGATGGGAAACGAATGGATTCTTATTATGTGAACCCATTTATTTGTCAACAGGTTCATATAAATGTAGTTCTACTGTACAGCAGTCTGAACGTGTAGGGTTAAACAAGTTGCTCTGATTTCACCTGTCTTATATGGACGTTAGTGTAACAGTGTAACAGTCCCTCGTGTGTCAAATTGACACTGTCGTAAAGAGTCAATATGATGAGGGTCAAACAATTTATTTTAATAAATATTTTATTAAAAATAAAAAATGATGATAAATTGCTTTTTACCCTTATCAAAGCGAGCACGGTATCAATGAAATTTTCAGCACGCATATAAGTACACAGTCTTACAAAATGTATTGTTTAAATTTTCGTCATAGCTCAGATATGAAAGTTGTCATTAAATAATAACAAAATTAAAGAAACATATTTTAATCATCGTGCAATAAACTAGTTCCTCTAGCATTTCTAAAAAATTCAAGCGTGTTGCTCCAGTTTTTAAACAATTAGGTTTCTCCTAAAAATAGCAGAATAATACACTCTAAAGCTTGAAAATAATGCCAAATTAACACAAGGAACAAATAACATTTAATCACATGTTAACCTTTCAGCTTTGGACGACGTGTATACACGTCAAAAGGAAATGGTAATTTTAAATTTTATAACAAAAATACTTCTCCTACGTTTTAGGTTGATATGCTTGTGGTTAAATATTCATAAATGACGCACATCTTAGAATAATTCTAGAACAACTTGTCGAGAGAAGCCGCACCCAATGTGATTGATGAAACACATACAAATTGATCTCAAAAATAGATCGACGCAGCTAAGTGGTTAACAGGGTCTTCATGCACTCGTGATTCCCATCCTGTGCAACTGTCGATGTTTCGGTGTGGTGATTGGGGTCGCGGTAGGCATGGCCAGAAGTTTGTCAGGTGGAGAAGAAATGTTTGACGCCCAAAAGAGTTCGGGAACGAAATGAGAAATAAGGCCGAGTGATTCTGGCCGAGAGAAAAGAAGAAGAAAGGACGCGGGCGGGCGTTCTCGCGATAAAGTTGACTCGTAAACAACGTCGCTGCCAGGGGCATCGCGCGCCACAACGCCGATATATCTTCATTTCCATTTCTGGGATGTTTTTAAAACCCTATAGCCGGCGAACGTCCCATATGGGACACATATTTCACAATGACGGCCCCGCGTACACGTTGCAAAACGCAACGAACGGACGTGGTATCGAGTTAATTGAAATGCGTTGGTATGACTTGCCTCCGCCAGCCAATCGCCCGTGAGAAAATGCCTCGAACAAAAAAAAAACAACCGAATGGCGCACGTTGCTCGAAACGAGCCGGACGAAAAAATTCATCGGAATTGCATCGGTTCGCCGAGACCGTAATTTTTAAAGTCGATGTTTCTACAACTTTCGGCTGCACCAATGAATTGAGGTGAGGCATGTTGCGACACGTGACAATATGTTAACGAGTTTTGTTCGGTTGTTTTTATCCCACGTGGATTCATATACGGCGTCGTAGTATTCGGCCGTTTAATCAACTTTAATAAATGGAATATGAATGTTATAGTGATGTAATCATTTTTTTGGCGAATCAGATGGTTATTTAATAAACTGTCATCATAGAGAAACAAAATTGTATAATATACATAACTGTTGACAACGTATGAAATCAGTTATTGTCAATAATTATGTATATATATGTGCACTACGGATTCGTTATTATTAAATAAATATATTTAATATCATGATTATAATATTTACTGTAGGATGTAAGAGTATCCTGCAACTCAAATTATCTAAAGCTGCATTTTACGTTATTTATATGTATACAGGACGATCGATACTCGTTGCACAATCAGAATGTAGATGATTTTATACAAAGAAATAAACTATCGTAAATAAACTATCGTAATTTCTTTTGGAGAATCAATTTTGACAAAATTATTATTTATTGCTTGTCGCAAGTATTAACAGGAATATTATGTAGAGAATATTAACCATTTAAATTTAAAGCTTTAATAAACGTGGGTCGTTCCGGTGTCTTTTGTCTAACTACAAACTGTTCCTATTCCACATGCCTGGTCATTGATCTGGCTATACTACTTGCTTGACTATGGGGAAGATCTGCCTTACGTATTTGACCATAGATCTTCCCTCCTTTAATTATCTCAGCATGAAGAACCTCTGTTTCCCTAACCACAGATCGCTCTTATTTTACTGCTTTGGTCTTAACGTTTTGCCGACCGGTAATTCGGCCGTGAATATTTATGTCATTTATAACATTAGCATTGAACGATATTTATTTTATCTAATATTTATATCTAATATTGTATCTAATATTTGAAAAGTTACATAATAATATGGAAGCCCACAGTAGTAAAATCTAACACTTTTACTTGAATAATAGATAACAAATTATTAGTTGCAATGACTTTCGATTCACAGGCTACTGATCGGAGTAAAAAACCGATTTATAGGCTACCGGTCGATACAGTGTTAAGTCAGCTAAATCTATTAGAACGTTTTCTCGTTTTATAACGGATAACTAACAAAACTTACGTGTACCATTTTATGTCTTTCGTTCACTTCAATCTACTGGCATTTATTTAAACAGCTTTCAAACGTATACCGATTAATATCCTTGCAGTTTTACCAGTTTAATTTTTATTAATATACATGCAGTATTAATCTTGTGTTCTCAAATTTATATTTCTACTTTTTTAGAAATTCATATGTATTATACAATGCAATTCCCATACAGAGTCTTTTCTGTAAGCTTGGCAGATAAACAATGTCGTAAATTCTTCTTTTGTGCGACCATAGATTTTAATAGTAAGTTGTTCCTGTTTTATTTGCCTGATTATAGATTATTTTAGGTTACTGTGCTGATAGCAAGATAATGTTTGTAAGTGACAGTATTCAATCTTGAAAGACCGAATATTAGAATATTAGAAGTCAATCTGTTTGTCGTAGACTGTGTTACAGGTATTTTAGAAATCTTAACAGTATTTTTACATTGGCAAGATGAGGCATTTTATATGGATAAATTTGAATATCAACTTGGATAATATTTAAATAAAGGGTTGTTGTAACATTGAATTTTCCTACAATAACGAATCAATTTTTGATCAAAACGAATGAATTCTTGATGGAATAGAAATTCAGTTTCAGTTAAAAAAAAATAGTTCCATTTTGATAAAATATGTTTTTTGTATTGTTACATTTATCCATTGTTCGTTCATATGTAACGACGAATAACATTGTATTCGTATAACGATTGTTACTTATTCTTGGGCAACAGATAATTTCTCGACAAATAAAATCACAATTTCTTATCCAGGAATAAATCTGAAGTTTGTATTGATTTCAAAATAAAATTTTGCGTCGAATTCCTCAAAATTTATTCAAATGACTTGGCAAAACACTGGGCCATATGATCTACATTCTTTTATACATTAGAGGGACTATTTTACTAGACAATTCCTAATCAAATTGTTTCAATCATTGCAATTAGTTCGAGAAACAAAAGAAAATATAATTATAGTTCTCAATTTGTCTTGCAAACACTTTTTCAGTCGTTGTCTAGGAAACTAGTCTTCTTAACACATTGTTGACTAGGAACGTTATATGACGTCTTTCGATAACCTAATGTAATTGACGAAGTATTATACATGTAGGATCGGGTTTTAGGTGATTGACTCCCGCAATATCGCAATGTCTTAATAACGAAAAAAGCAACTTTATTAATAGAATAAAATGTGAAAGATATAGGTACAAAAACGAAATACAATTATTAGCTATTCACCGCAGCTACGACCGATCACAACTGAGGATCGCTTCGGCGATCCTCTCCGCGTTACCGCTGATCGCTTTCCTTTGTTTTTTTCCGCCGAGCGCAACACCCGGCCATCCACCAAGTCACCGCGCTCGCGACATCCTACATAC